>NC_048586.1:51530076-51587576 GCF_013265735.2 Oncorhynchus mykiss | reverse complement strand
TTTAGTGCAGGGGGACAGTGACTAGGGGAGCTGGAGGTTGAGTGCAGGGGAGGTGGAATCTGCTGGGCTTAGGGGAGTGACTAGGAAGGCTGGGGGTGAGTGACTTGAGGGGCTGTGGGGAGTGACTGGGGGGTGGTAGTTCGTTTATATACTGGAGGGGCTGGGGGAGAATGACGAAGGGACAGGGAACAGGGCTGAGGGAGAGTGACTAGGGGACAGGGAAGAGGACTGGGGTAGAGTGGCTAGGGGACAGGGAAGAGGGCTCGGGGAGAGTGACTAGGAGGGCTGGCGGAGAGTGACTAGGAGGGCTGGCGGAGAGTGACTAGGAGGGCTGGCGGAGAGTGACTAGGAGGGCTGGCGGAGAGTGACTAGGAGGGCTGGGGGAGAGTGATGAGGGGACCGGGAAGAGGGCTGGGGGAGAGTGACTAGGAGGGCTGGGGGAGAGTGACTCGGAGGGCTGGGGGAGAGTGACTAGGAGGGCTGGGGGAGAGTGACTAGGGGACAGGGAAGAGGGCTTGGGGAGAGTGACTATTGGACTGGAAAGAGGGCTGGGGGAGAGTGACTAGGAGGGCTGGGGGAGAGTGACTAGGAGGGCTGGGGGAGAGTGACTAGGAGGGCTGGGGGAGAGTGGCTAGGAGGGCTGGGGGAGAGTGACGAGGGGACCGGGAAGAGGGCTGGGTTAGAGTGACTAGGAGGGCTGGGGGAGTGTGACTAGGGGACTGGGAAGAGGGCTGGGGGAGAGTGACTAGGGGAGCTGGAGGTTGATTGCAGGGGAGGTGGAATCTGCTGGGCTTAGGGGAATGACTAGGAAGGCTGGGGGTGAGTGACTTCAGGGGCTGTGGGGAGTGACTGGGGGGTGGTAGTTAGTTTATATACTGGAGGGGCTGGGGGAGAGTGACTAGGGGACTGGGAAGAGTGCTGGGGGAGAGTGACTAGGGGACTGGAAAGAGGGCTGGGGGAGAGTGACTTTGGGACTGGGAAGAGGGCTGGGGGAGAGTGACTTCAGGGGCTGTGGGGAGTGACTGGGGGGTGGTAGTTAGTGTATGTACTGGAGGGGCTGGGGGGAGTGACTGGGGGGTGGTAGTTTATGTACTGAAGGGTCTGGGGGGAGTGACTGGGGGGTGGTAGTTAGTTTATGTACTGGAGGGGCTAGGGGGAGTGACTGGGGGGGCTGTGGGGAGTGATTGGGGGGGGTAGTTAGTTTATGTACTGAAGGGGCTGTGGGGAGTGACTGGGGGGTGGTAGTTTATGTACTGAAGGGGCTGGGGGGAGTGACTGGGGGGTAGTAGTTAGTGTATGTACTGGAGGGGCTGGGGGGAGTGGCTAGGGGAGCTGGAGGTTGAGTGCAGGGGAGGTGGATACTGCTGGGCTGGGGGGAGTGACTGGAGGGGCTGGGGGGAGTGACTGGGGGGGGTAGTTAGTTTATGTACTGGAGGGGCTGGGGGGAGTGACTGGGGGGTGGTAGTTTATGTACTGAAGGGGCTGGGGGGAGTGACTGGGGGGTAGTAGTTAGTGTATGTACTGGAGGGGCTGGGGGGAGTGACTGGGGGGTGGTAGTTTATGTACTGAAGGGGCTGGGGGGAGTGACTGGGGGGTAGTAGTTAGTGTATGTACTGGAGGGGCTTGGGGGAGTGACTGGGGGGTGGTAGTTTATGTACTGAAGGGGCTGGGGGGAGTGGCTGGGGGGTGGTAGTTAGTTTATGTACTGGATGGGCTGGGGGGAGTGACTGGGGGGGGTAGTTAGTTTATGTACTGAAGGGGCTTTGGGGAGTGACTGGGGGGTGGTAGTTATTTTATGTACTGGAGGGGCTTTGGGGAGTGACTGGGGGGTGGTAGTTATTTTATGTACTGGAGGGGCTGGGGGGAGTGACTGGGTGGTAGTTAGTTTATGTACTGGAGGGGCTGGGGGGAGTGACTGGGGGGTGGTAGTTAGTGTATGTACTGGAGGGGCTGGGGGGAGTGACTGGGGGGTGGTAGTTAGTTTATGTACTGGATGGGCTGGGGGGAGTGACTGGGGGGGCTGTGGGGAGTGATTGGGGGGGGTAGTTAGTTTATGTACTGAAGGGGCTTTGGGGAGTGACTGGGGGGTGGTAGTTTATGTACTGAAGGGGCTGGGGGGAGTGGCTAGGGGAGCTGGAGGTTGAGTGCAGGGGAGGTGGATACTGCTGGGCTGGGGGGAGTGACTGGAGGGGCTGGGGGGAGTGACTGGGGGGGGTAGTTAGTTTATGTACTGGAGGGGCTGGGGGGAGTGACTGGGGGGTGGTAGTTTATGTACTGAAGGGTCTGGGGGGAGTGACTGGGGGGTGGTAGTTAGTTTATGTACTGGAGGGGCTAGGGGGAGTGACTGGGGGGGCTGTGGGGAGTGATTGGGGGGGGTAGTTAGTTTATGTACTGAAGGGGCTGGGGGGAGTGACTGGGGGGGGTAGTTAGTTTATGTACTGAAGGGGCTTTGGGGAGTGACTGGGGGGTGGTAGTTATTTTATGTACTGGAGGGGCTTTGGGGAGTGACTGGGGGGTGGTAGTTATTTTATGTACTGGAGGGGCTGGGGGGAGTGACTGGGTGGTAGTTAGTTTATGTACTGGAGGGGCTGGGGGGAGTGACTGGGGGGTGGTAGTTAGTGTATGTACTGGAGGGGCTGGGGGGAGTGACTGGGGGGTGGTAGTTAGTTTATGTACTGGATGGGCTGGGGGGAGTGACTGGGGGGGCTGTGGGGAGTGATTGGGGGGGGTAGTTAGTTTATGTACTGAAGGGGCTTTGGGGAGTGACTGGGGGGTGGTAGTTTATGTACTGAAGGGGCTGGGGGGAGTGGCTAGGGGAGCTGGAGGTTGAGTGCAGGGGAGGTGGATACTGCTGGGCTGGGGGGAGTGACTGGAGGGGCTGGGGGGAGTGACTGGGGGGGGTAGTTAGTTTATGTACTGGAGGGGCTGGGGGGAGTGACTGGGGGGTGGTAGTTTATGTACTGAAGGGTCTGGGGGGAGTGACTGGGGGGTGGTAGTTAGTTTATGTACTGGAGGGGCTAGGGGGAGTGACTGGGGGGGCTGTGGGGAGTGATTGGGGGGGGTAGTTAGTTTATGTACTGAAGGGGCTGTGGGGAGTGACTGGGGGGTGGTAGTTTATGTACTGAAGGGGCTGGGGGGAGTGACTGGGGGGTAGTAGTTAGTGTATGTACTGGAGGGGCTGGGGGGAGTGACTGGGGGGTGGTAGTTTATGTACTGAAGGGGCTGGGGGGAGTGGCTGGGGGGTGGAAGTTAGTTTATGTACTGGAGGGGCTGGGGGGAGTGACTGGGGGGTGGTAGTTTATGTACTGAAGGGGCTGGGGGGAGTGGCTGGGGGGTGGTAGTTTATGTACTGAAGGTGCTGGGGGGAGTGACTGGGGGGTGGTAGTTTATGTACTGAAGGGGCTGGGGGGAGTGGCTGGGGGGTGGTAGTTAGTTTATGTACTGGAGGGGCTGGGGGGAGTGACTGGGGGGTGGTAGTTTATGTACTGAAGGGGCTGGGGGGAGTGGCTGGGGGGGGGTAGTTAGTTTATGTACTGGAGGGGCTGGGGGGAGTGACTGGGGGGTGGTAGTTTATGTACTGAAGGGGCTGGGGGGAGTGGCTGGGGGGTGGTAGTTAGTTTATGTACTGGATGGGCTGGGGGGAGTGACTGGGGGGGGTAGTTAGTTTATGTACTGAAGGGGCTTTGGGGAGTGACTGGGGGGTGGTAGTTATTTTATGTACTGGAGGGGCTGGGGGGAGTGACTGGGTGGTAGTTAGTTTATGTACTGGAGGGGCTGGGGGGAGTGACTGGGGGGTGGTAGTTAGTGTATGTACTGGAGGGGCTGGGGGGAGTGGCTGGGGGGTGGTAGTTAGTTTATGTACTGGAGGGGCTGGGGGGAGTGACTGGGGGGGCTGTGGGGAGTGATTGGGGGGGTAGTTAGTTTATGTACTGAAGGGGCTTTGGGGAGTGACTGGGGGGTGGTAGTTTATGTACTGGAGGGGCTGGGGGGAGTGACTGGGTGGTAGTTAGTTTATGTACTGGAGGGGCTGGGGGGAGTGACTGGGGGGTGGTAGTTAGTGTATGTACTGGAGGGGCTGGGGGGAGTGACTGGGGGGTAGTAGTTAGTGTATGTACTGGAGGGGCTGGGGGGAGTGACTGGGGGGTGGTAGTTAGTTTATGTACTGGAGGGGCTGGGGGGAGTGACTGGGGGGGTAGTAGTTAGTGTATGTACTGGAGGGGCTGGGGGGAGTGACTGAGGGGTGGTAGTTTATGTACTGGAGGGGCTGGGGGGAGTGACTGGGGGTAGTAGTTAGTTTATGTACTGGAGGGGCTGGGGGAGTGACTGGGGGGTGGTAGTTTATGTACTGGAGGGGCTGGGGGGAGTGACTGGGGGGTGGTAGTTAGTTTATGTACTGGAGGGGCTGGGGGAGTGACTGAGGGGTGGAAGTTTATGTGCTGGGGGGAGTGACTGGGGGTAGTTAGTTTATGTACTGGAGGGGCTGGGGGGAGTGACTGGGGGGTAGTAGTTAGTGTATGTACTGGAGGGGCTGGGGGGAGTGACTGGGGGGTGGTAGTTTATGTACTGGAGGGGCTGGCTGGAGTGACTGGGGGGTAGTAGTTAGTTTATGTACTGGAGGGGCTGGGGGAGTGACTGGGGGGTGGTAGTTAGTTTATGTACTGGAGGGTCTGGGGGGAGTGACTGGGGGGTGGTCGTTAGTTTATGTACTGGAGGGGCTAGGGGGAGTGACTGGGGGGAGTGACTGGGGGGTGGTAGTTAGTTTATGTACTGGAGGGGCTGGGGGGAGTGACTGGGGGGGGGTAGTTAGTTTATGTACTGGAGGGGCTGGGGGGAGTGACTGGGGGGAGTGACTGGGGGGTGGTAGTTAGTTTATATACTGGAGGGGCTGGGGGGAGTGACTGGGGGGAGTGACTGAGGGGTGGTAGTTTATGTACTGGAGGGGCTAGGGGGAGTGACTGGGGGGTGGTAGTTAGTTCATGTACTGGAGGGGCTGGGGGGAGTGACTGGGGGGGGGGGTAGTTAGTTTATGTACTGGAGGGGCTGGGGGAGTGACTGGGGGGTGGTAGTTCATGTACTGGAGGGGCTGGGGGGAGTGACTGGGGGGTGGTAGTTCATTTATGTACTGGAGGGGCTGGGGGGAGTGACTGGGGGGTGGTAGTTAGTTTATGTACTGCAGGATGTCACTGTGTGTTTGTGTATGATTGTTTTTGTTTATACCGATTTATTCTGTGAGGGGGGTGACTATCATAAATAACTGTTAGCGTGACATGGTATCCCAGGTAACCCAGCTGTCATCCCTGTCTTTTTAGTAGGATTTAACTTTCTCTGTAGGGGTGAGTCATACCAGTACGTCTGAATGATCTGTATCTGACATGTTTAATCAACCCAAAATAGACCATTTCAACTGTGTCCCAGCATAAGTTATGGAAGATGCCAGTCGAGATACACAATCTGGATTAGTAAGGTGTAAAAATAATGCCATTCTGAACCATTAGCAGACTCAGTGTTCATCTTCCCTCTGACCGTCTGCTGACTACCATTTAGAAACACAGCAGACAGTCCCCACACGTGTCCATCCTATAGTACTCGACCATGTTATTTTGTAAAGTAGAGTTTATCTAGTTATTCTGTGAACAAATGGCATCAATACCGGCCTGATTGAATAGTTGATGAGATGACCGCACAGTATTGTGAGTTCCAGACAGATGAGACATTCTACCCTGTCAGAGACTGAGACACAGCATAAATCAGAGAGACATTGTGCCCTGTCAGAGGCACAGCATAAATCAGAGAGACATTCTGCCCTGTCAGAGACAGAGACACAGCATAAATCAGAGAGACATTGTGCCCTGTCAGAGGCACAGCATAAATCAGAGAGACATTCTGCCCTGTCAGAGACAGAGACACAGCATAAATAAGAGAGACATTCTGCCTTGTCAGAGACAGAGACACAGCATAAATCAGAGAGACATTCTGCTCTGTCAGAGGCACAGCATAAATCAGAGAGACATTCTGCCCTGTCAGAGACACAGCATAAATCAGAGAGACATTCTGCCCTGTCAGAGACACAGCATAAATCAGAGAGACATTCTGCCCTGTCAGAGACACAGCATAAATCAGAGAGTCATTCTGCCCTGTCAGAGACACAGCATAAATCAGAGAGACATTCTGCCCTGTCAGAGACACAGCATAAATCAGAGAGACATTCTGCCCTGTGAGAGACCGAGACAGCATAAATCAGAGAGACATTCTGCCCTGTGAGAGAGACAGCATACATCAGAGAGCTTGTTCAGGCATCTAGACAGACCCCCTCCCACCCCCCACCACGTCAGCTCCCCTGGCCAGGGGTGTAAATTAGCCCTCCATGGAACGTGACGAAGTCCCCTCTCCCCTTTTACGTAGTGGGCAAGGTCACCCAGCCCCACATGGTTGGGAGAGAGGTCTCCGTGGGGCTGTGGCGGCCTGGGTCAGGGTTGAGGTTCTGGGCAGAGATGCAGGGCCTGGTGGGTGGTCCAGGAGATAGTGTTTGAAAGGTGGACAGCGTGTGTTGTCCTCTCTCTTGTAGGAAGAGCTGTAGGAGACAGTGAATGACAGTATGTCTTCTGTCCTTGTCTCTGCATTGTGCTGTCCCCTCCTGTAGGAAGAGCTGTAGGAGACAGTGAATGACAGTATGTCTTCTGTCCGTGTCTCTGCATTGTGCTGTCCCCTCCTGTAGGAAGCACTATAAGAGGGTGCTGGCCAGCACCGTCACTATCCAGAAGAACTACAGAGCTCACTTCTGGAGACGTGTGTTCCTTCGTCTCCGCACCGCAGCTGTCATTCTACAGAAACACCAGCGTGGTCGGCTGGCCCGAGGCCTCTATCGACACCTCTCTGAGGAGAAGAAGAGGATAGAGGAGGAGAGACGGCAAGTAGAGGGGGAGAGGAGGAGGCTGGAGGAAGAGGAGTTGAGGAGGAAGGAGGAGGAGAGACGGCAAGTAGAGGGGGAGAGGCTGGAGGAAGAGAAGAGACGAGAGGAGGAGGAGTTGAGGAGGAGGAAGGAGGATGAGAGACGGAGGGTGTTTGAGCTGGAGGAGGTGATGAGGAAGGAGGAGAGACGGAGGGTGTTGGAGCTGGAGGAGGTGAGGAGGATGGAGGAGGAGAGACTGGGACAACAAAAGGAGCAGGAAGCAGCGAAGAGAAAGGAGGAGGAGCTTTGCAACGGACAGCAAGTCGAAGACGAGGAGAAAGCCACAGCCAACAACAGGTACACTAGTAGCAGTGTGCCGGCTGTCATTCCAGTCTGTCTATAGCACTCTGTCTTCACTCTTCGTCTTCTACTCATCTTCCTCTTCTTCTCTCCCTTTAGGAACTCCCTGGAGATGGAATCTCCTGCTCCCCATAAGGAGGTGTCCCTGTCCTACTCCCTGCCCCACCACACCTCTGAGGAGGAGTCCTGTCAGATGGAGGAGATCCTTCGGCTGGAGAAGGAGATTGAGAGGCTGCAGCGCCAGAGGGAGGACGGGGTGTCCATGTTAGGGGACGGCCTGGGAGGGAGCAGGGAGGAGCTCCGGCAGAGGAGGGACGCAGAGATCTACCGGCTGGAGAAGGAGGCGTCTCGCGTGGCCACAGAGTTCCTGGAGCTCCTGGACTTTGGGGGTCTGGAACAGAGTCTGTCCATCGAGGAGAATCTCCACGACCCCTCAGAGAGCACCACTCCCCTGGCCCGGGCCGAGGAGGAGGAGGACGAGGGCTTCCATGCTGAGGAGGAGTGTCCCGGTAGCGGTATCCTCCTGCCTGACTTCCCTTTCCCCGTGGAGGTTCCTCTGGACCAGGAGGTCTTCTCCTCCCTCCCTCCTTCTCCTCCTGCCTTCGCTGAGAGTCTGGTAGCACATGCCCTGGCTCTCTCTCAGGCCCCGTGTTGTCCCCCTGTTTACTACCCCCTCACCTCTATTGTCCCTACACACCACCCAGCTCCTCCTCTCCCTGGCCTCACCAACGGAGGTGGGAAGGCTCTCTGTCACCAACCCACCAGGAGAATAGAGGTGGCTCCAGAGATCAACAGTGTGCCCAGAAGAGTGGGCGTAGTACCCGACAGACCCTGTGCCAGGGTAGATGTTATGCCAACTAGAATAGAGGCGGAACCCTCCAGATTCCCAGAGGCTGTGCCAGACAGGAGAGCAGAGCTAGTGCCCACTGTGCCTGTCCCAGGGGCCAGGGAGGTCAGAGAGGAGGTGTCATTCAGCGTCCTACCAGACACAGAGTCATACTGTGACCAGGAGGAGTTTGAGGAGGTGCAGGGGAGTACAGGTTCTGGAGACGTAGACAGTATCACGGACGGACATGCAACTGATGAGGTGCTGAGGAAATCATCCTGTACTCAGAACAGCCTGGACTCCTTCAGAGGCAGCTCAGACTCTGTGAGTACTACATCCTGCTGTACCAACTACACACTACTGTACCAACTACACCCTGCTGTACCAACTACACACTGCTGTACCAACTACACACCACTGTACCAACTACACCCTGCTGTACCAACTACACACTGCTGTACCAACTACACACTACTGTACCAACTACACACCACTGTACCAACTACACACTACTGTACCAACTACACCCTGCTGTACCAACTACACACCACTGTACCAACTACACACTACTGTACCAACTACACCCTGCTGTACCAACTACACACCACTGTACCAACTACACACCACTGTACCAACTACACACTGCTGTACCAACTACACACTGCTGTACCAACTACACCCTGCTGTACCAACTACACCCTGCTGTACCAACTACACACCACTGTACCAACTACACACCACTGTACCAACTACACACTGCTGTACCAACTACACACTGCTGTACCAACTACACCCCGCTGTACCAACTACACCCCGCTGTACCAACTACACCCCGCTGTACCAACTACACACCACTGTACCAACTACATACCACTGTACCAACTACACACTACTGTACCAACTACACCCTGCTGTACCAACTACACCCTGCTGTACCAACTACACACCACTGTACCAACTACACCCTGCTGTACCAACTACACCCTGCTGTACCAACTACACACCGCTGTACCAACTACACACCACTGTACCAACTACACACTACTGTACCAACTACACACTGCTGTACCAACTACACACTACTGTACCAACTACACACTACTGTACCAACTACACACCACTGTACCAACTACACACTACTGTACCAACTACACACTACTGTACCAACTACACCCTGCTGTACCAACTACACCCTGCTGTACCAACTACACACTACTGTTCCAACTACACACCGCTGTACCAACTACACACCGCTGTATCAACTACACACCGCTGTACCAACTACACACCACTGTACCAACTACACACCACTGTACCAACTACACACCGCTGTACCAACTACACACCGCTGTACCAACTACACCCTGCTGTACCAACTACACCCTGCTGTACCAACTACACCCTGCTGTACCAACTACACACCGCTGTACCAACTACACACTACTGTACCAACTACACACCACTGTACCAACTACACACTACTGTACCAATTACACCCTGCTGTACCAACTACACACCGCTGTACCAACTACACACCGCTGTACCAACTACACACCGCTGTACCAACTACACACCGCTGTACCAACTACACACCGCTGTACCAACTACACCCTGCTGTACCAACTACACACCGCTGTACCAACTACATCCTGCTGTACCAACTACACCCTGCTGTACCAACTACACCCTGCTGTACCAACTACACACTACTGTACCAACTACACACTGCTGTACCAACTACACACTGCTGTACCAACTACACACTACTGTACCAACTACACACTACTGTACCAACTACACACCACTGTACCAACTACACCCTGCTGTACCAACTACACACCACTGTACCAACTACACACCACTGTACCAACTACACACTACTGTACCAACTACACCCTGCTGTACCAACTACACCCTGCTGTACCAACTACACCCTGCTGTACCAATTACACACTGCTGTACCAATTACACACTGCTGTACCAATTACACACTGCTGTGCCAACTACACACTACTGTGCCAACTACACACTACTGTGCCAATTCCACACTGCCTACTACTGTGTCAACTACACACTACTGTGTCAACTACACACTACTGTACCAACTACACACTACTGTACCAACTACACACTACTGTACCAACTACATAGTACATACTTCCTCACCAATTACACACTACTGTACCAACTACACACTACTGTACCAACTACATAGTACATACCAACTACATACTACATACTACTTTACCAACTACACACTACCTACTGCTGTACCAACTACACACTGCTGTACCAACATACACCTTAGCCAAATACATTTCAATTTTTCTAAATGTTTCACAATTCCTGACATTTAATCCTAGTAAAAATGATGTCTTAGTTCAGTTAGAATCACCACTTTATTTTAAGAATGTGAAATGTCAGAATAATTGTAGAGATTTAATTATTTATTTAATTTATTTATATCTTTCATCATATTCCCAGTGGGTCAGAAGTTTACACACTCAATTAGTATTTGGTAGCATTGCCTTCAAATTGTTTAACGTGGGTCAAACATTTCGGGTAGCCTTAAACAAGCTTCCCACAATAAGTTGGTGAATGTTGGCCCATTCCTCCTGACAGAGCTGGTGTAACTGAGTCAGGTTTGTAGGCCTCCTTGCTCGCACACTTTTTCAGTTGTGCCCACAAATGTTCTATAGGATTGAGGTCAGGGCTTTGTGATGACCACTCCAATACCTTGACTTTGTTGTCCTTAAGCCAATTTGCCGCAACTTTGGAAGTATGCTTGGGGTCATTGTCCATTTGGAAGACCCATTTGTGACCAAGCTTTAACTGATGTCTTGAGATGTCTTTCAATATTTCCACATAATTTTCCATCCTCATGATGCCATCTATTTTGTGAAGAGCACCAGCACCTCCTGCAGCAAAGAACCCCCACAACATGATGCTGCCACGGTTGGGATGGTGTTCTTCGGGTTGCAAGCCTCACCCTTTTTCCTCCAAACATAACGATGGTCATTATGGCCAAACAGTTCTATTTTTGTTTCATCAGACCAGAGGACATTTCTCTAAAAAGTACAATCTTTGTCCCCATGTGCAGTTGCAAACCGTAGTCTGGCTTTTTCATGGTGGTTTTGGAGCAGTGATTTCTTCCTGGCTGAGCAGCCTTTCAGGTTATGTTGATATACGACTCGTTTTACTGTGGATATAGATACTTTTGTTTCCTCCAGCATCTTCACAAGGTCTTTTGCTGTTGTTCTTGGATTGATTTGCACTTTTTGCACCAAAGTACGTTCGTCTCTAGGAGAGAGACGCATCTCCTTCCTGAGTGGTATGACGGCTGCGTGGTCCCATGGTGTTTATACTTGCGTACTATTGTTTGTACAGATGAACATGGTACCTTCAGGCATTTGGAAATTGCTCCCAAGGATGAACCAGCCTTGCGGAGGTCTTGGCTGATTCTTTTTTGTTGATTTTCCCATGATGTCAAGCAGAGGCACTGAATTTGAAGGTAGGCCTTGAAATACATCCACAGGTACACCTCCAATTGACTCAGATGATGTCAATTAGCCTATCAGAAGCTTCTAAAGCCATGACATCATTTTCTGTAATTTTCCAAGCTGTTTAAAGGCACAGTCAACTTAGTGTATGTAAACTTCTGACCCACTGGAATTGTAATACAGTGATTCATAAGTGAAATAATCTGTCTGTAAACAATTGTTGGAAAAATGACTTGTTTCATGCACAAGGTAGATTTCCGAACCGACTTGCCAAAACTATGGTTTGTTAACAAGAAATTTGTGGAGTTGTTGAAAAACGAGTTTTAATGACTCCAACCTAAGTGTATGTAAACTTCCGACTTCAACCGCAGTTCTGTACCAGCTACATAGTACATACAGTGCTGTGTAAAAGTTTTAGGCATGCTGTAAGAATGCTTTCAAAATTAGACACGTTAATAGTTGATATTTATCAATTAACTAAATGCAAAGTGAGTGAACAGAAGAAAAATCTAATCCATATTTAGTGTGACCACCCTTAGTCTTCAAAACAGCACCAATTCTTCTAGGTAAACTTGCACAAAGTCAGGGATTTGGTAGGCATATAGTCAGGTGTATGATTAAACAATTATACCAAACAGTTGCTAACGATCATCAATTCAATATGTAGATTTGAAACACAAATCATTAACTGAAATAGAAACAGCTGTGTAGCAGGAATAAAACTGGGTGAGGAACAACAGAAACAGCTGTGTAGCAGGAATAAAACTGGGTGAGGAACAACAGCTGTGTAGCAGGAATAACAAACATCCGTGTAGCAGGAATAAAACTGGGTGAGGAACAACAGAAACAGCTGTGTAGCAGGAATAAAACTGGGTGAGGAACAACAGAAACAGCTGTGAAGCAGGAATAAAACTGGGTGAGGAACAACAGAAACAGCTGTGTAGCAGGAATAAAACTGGGTGAGGAACAACAAACAGCTGTGTAGCAGGAATAAAACTGGGTGAGGAACAACAGAAACAGCTGTGTAGCAGGAATAATAAACAGCCGTGTAGCAGGAATACATTTGGGCGAGGAACAACAGAAACAGCTGTGTAGCAGGAATAAAACTGGGTGAGGAACAACAGAAACAGCTGTGGAGCAGGAATAAAACTGGGTGAGGAACAACAAACAGCTGTGTAGCAGGAATAAAACTGGGTGAGGAACAACAACCAGCTGTGTAGCAGGAGTAAAACTGGGTGAGGAACAACAAACAGCTGTGTAGCAGGAATAAAACTGGATGAGGAACAACAAACAGCTGTGTAGCAGGAATAAAACTGGATGAGGAACAACAAACAGCTGTGTAGCAGGAATAAAACTGGGTGAGGAACAACAGAAACAGCTGTGTAGCAGGAATAAAACTGGGTGAGGAACAACCAAACTCAGCTAACAAGGTGAGTTTGCTGAAGACAGTTTACTGTCAAAAGTCAAGACTGAGTACAGCAACAAGACACGAGGTAGTTATACTGCATCAGCAAGGTCTCTCCCAGGAAGACAATAAGGCAGACAGGTCTCTCAGGTCTCTCCCAGGCAGACATTAAGGCAGACAGGTCTCTCAGGTCTCTCCCAGGAAGACAATAAGGCAGACAGGTCTCTCAGGTCTCTCCCAGGCAGACATTAAGGCAGACAGATCTCTCAGGTCTCTCCCAGGCAGACGGGTCTCTCAGGTCTCTCCCAGGCAGACAGGTCTCTCAGGTCTCTCCCAGGCAGACATTAAGGCAGACGGGTCTCTCAGTTCTCTCCCAGGCAGACAGGTCTCTCAGGTCTCTCCCAGGCAGACAGGTCTCTCAGGTCTCTCCCAGGCAGACAGGTCTCTCAGGTCTCTCCCAGGCAGACAGGTCTCTCAGGTCTCTCCCAGGCAGACAGGTCTCTCAGGTCTCTCCCAGGCAGACGGGTCTCTCAGGTCTCTCCCAGGCAGACAGGTCTCTCAGGTCTCTCCCAGGCAGACATTAAGGCAGACAGGGCTCTCAGGTCTCTCCCAGGCAGACAGGTCTCTCAGGTCTCTCCCAGGCAGACAGGTCTCTCAGGTCTCTCCCAGGCAGACGGGTCTCTCAGGTCTCTCCCAGGCAGACAGGTCTCTCAGGTCTCTCCCAGGCAGACATTAAGGCAGACGGGTCTCTCAGGTCTCTCCCAGGCAGACGGGTCTCTCAGGTCTCTCCCAGGCAGACGGGTCTCTCAGGTCTCTCCCAGGCAGACATTAAGGCAGACGGGTCTCTCAGGTCTCTCCCAGGCAGACAGGTCTCTCAGGTCTCTCCCAGGCAGACAGGGGTTTCCAGATGTCTAAGCTCTTTTGAAGAAGCACAAAGAAACGTGCAGCGTTGAGGACCTTAGACACAGTGGTCGGCCAAGGAAACTTACTGCAGCAGATGAAAGACGCATCATGCTTACTTCCCTTCGCAATCAGATGTCCAGCAGTGCCATCGGATCAGAATTGGCAGAAAACAGCGGGACCCTGGTACATCCATCTACTGTCTGAAGAAGTCTGGTCAGAAGTGGCCTTCGTGGAAGACTTGCGGCCAAAAAGCCATACCGCCGACGTGGAAACAAGGCCAAGCGACTCAACTATGCACGAAAACACAGGAACTGGGGTGCAGAAAAATGGCAGCAGGTGCTCTGGACTGATTAGTCAAAATGTGAAATATTTCGCTGGAGCAGAAGGCAGTTTGTTCACCGAAGGGCTGGAGAGCGAATGAGTGTCTGCAGGCAACAGTGAAGCATGGTGGAGGTTCAACAGTGAAGCATGGTGGAGGTTCAACAGTGAAGCATGGTGGAGGTTCAACAGTGAAGCATGGTGGAGGTTCAACAGTGAAGCATGGTGGAGGTTCCTTGCAAGTGTGTGGCTGCATTTCTGCAAATGGAGTTGGAGATTTGGTCAGAATGAATGGTCTCCTCAATGCTGAAAATAACAGGCAGATACTTATCCATCATGCAGGCATCTGATTAGCCCCTAATTTATTCTGCAGCATGACAACAACCCTAAAACATACAGCAAAAGTCATTGAGAACGATCTTCAGGGTAAAGAAGATCAAGGAGTCCTGGAAGTGATGTGATCTGATTCCTGATCTCAACATCATCGAGTCTGTCTGGGATTACATGAAGAGAGAGAAGCACCTGAGGCTGCCTAAATCCACAGAACTGTGGTTAGTTCTCCGAAATGTTTGGGCCAACCTACCTGCCGAGTTTCTTCAAAAACTGTGTGCAAGTGTACCTAGAAGAATTGATGCTGTTTTGAAGGGAAAGGGTGGGCACCCCAAATATTGATTTGATGTATATCTTCTGTTCACTCACTTTGCTTTTAGTGACATTTTCATTGGCAAGATTAGCAATTTACAGATGACATGCCAGCAAATAACACTCGCCACAGGAGTCGCTAGTACGCGATGGGACAAGGACATCCCTGCCGGCCAAACTCTCCCCTAACCCAGACGACGCTGGGCCAATTGTGCCCAGCGCCATGGGTCTCTCGGTCGCGGCCGAGAGACCGAGAGACCATGACTACATGGAACTCTATTCCACAGTACTACATAGAGCCATGACTACATGGAACTCTATTCCACAGTACTACATAGAGCCATGACTACATGGAACTCTATTCCACAGTACTACATAGAGCCATGACTACATGGAACTCTATTCCACAGTACTACATAGAGCCATGACTACATGGAACTCTATTCCACAGTACTACATAGAGCCATGACTACATGGAACTCCACAGTATTACATAGAGGGGGGCACACACACAAGACATGCACTCTACGCACACAAACTGTATGGGTGTTGTATTGTAGATGTGTGAGTTAGTGGCCTGAGGGAATGTTCTTCATGTGATGTGAAAAATGTTAGGAAATGTAATATTGTATAAAACTGCCTTAATGTTGCTGTACTGTAACTAATGGGGATCCATAATAAACCCCAGGAAGAGTATCTGCTGCCTTGGCAGGAACTAATGGGGATCCATAATAAACCCCAGGAAGAGTAGCTGCTGCTTTGGCAGGAACTAATGGGGATCCATAATAAACCCCAGGAAGAGTAGCTGCTAATGGGGATCCATAATAAACCCTAGGAAGAGTAGCTGCTGCCTTGGCAGGAACTAATGGGGATCCATAATAAACCCCAGGAAGAGTAGCTGCTGCTTTGGCAGGAACTAATGGGGATCCATAATAAACCCCAGGAAGAGTAGCTGCTAATGGGGATCCATAATAAACCCCAGGAAGAGTAGCTGCTGCCTTGACAGGAACTAATGGGGATCCATAATAAACCCCAGGAAGAGTAGCTGCTAATGAGGATCCATAATAAACCCTAGGAAGAGTAGCTGCTGCCTTGACAGGAACTAATGGGGATCCATAATAAACCCCAGGAAGAGTAGCTGCTAATGGGGATCCATAATAAACCCCAGGAAGAGTAGCTGCTGCCTTGGCAGGAACTAATGGGGATCCATAATAAACCCCAGGAAGAGTAGCTGCTAATGGGGATCCATAATAAACCCCAGGAAGAGTAGCTGCTGCCTTGGCAGGAACTAATGGGGATCCATAATAAACCCCAGGAAGAGTATCTGCTGCCTTGGCAGGAACTAATGGGGATCCATAATAAACCCCAGGAAGAGTAGCTGCTGCCTTGGCAGGAACTAATGGGGATCCATAATAAACCCCAGGAAGAGTAGCTGCTAATGGGGATCCATAATAAACCCCAGGAAGAGTATCTGCTGCCTTGGCAGGAACTAATGGGGATCCATAATAAACCCCAGGAAGAGTAGCTGCTAATGGGGATCCATAATAAACCCTAGGAAGAGTAGCTGCTGCCTTGGCAGGAACTAATGGGGATCCATAATAAACCCCAGGAAGAGTAGCTGCTGCTTTGGCAGGAACTAATGGGGATCCATAATAAACCCCAGGAAGAGTAGCTGCTAATGGGGATCCATAATAAACCCCAGGAAGAGTAGCTGCTGCCTTGACAGGAACTAATGGGGATCCATAATAAACCCCAGGAAGAGTAGCTGCTAATGAGGATCCATAATAAACCCTAGGAAGAGTAGCTGCTGCCTTGACAGGAACTAATGGGGATCCATAATAAACCCCAGGAAGAGTAGCTGCTAATGGGGATCCATAATAAACCCCAGGAAGAGTAGCTGCTGCCTTGGCAGGAACTAATGGGGATCCATAATAAACCCCAGGAAGAGTAGCTGCTAATGGGGATCCATAATAAACCCCAGGAAGAGTAGCTGCTGCCTTGGCAGGAACTAATGGGGATCCATAATAAACCCCAGGAAGAGTATCTGCTGCCTTGGCAGGAACTAATGGGGATCCATAATAAACCCCAGGAAGAGTAGCTGCTGCCTTGGCAGGAACTAATGGGGATCCATAATAAACCCCAGGAAGAGTAGCTGCTAATGGGGATCCATAATAAACCCCAGGAAGAGTATCTGCTGCCTTGGCAGGAACTAATGGGGATCCATAATAAACCCCAGGAAGAGTAGCTGCTGCCTTGGCAGGAACTAATGGGGACCCATAATAAACCCCAGGAAGAGTAGCTGCTGCCTTGGCAGGAACTAATGGGGATCCATAATAAACCCCAGGAAGAGTAGCTGCTGCCTTGGCAGGAACTAATGGGGATCCATAATAAACCCCAGGAAGAGTAGCTGCTGCCTTGGCAGGAACTAATAGGGATCCATAATAAACCCCAGGAAGAGTAGCTGCTGCCTTGACAGGAACTAATGGGGATCCATAATAAACCCCAGGAAGAGTAGCTGCTGCCTTGGCAGGAACTAATAGGGATCCATAATAAACCCCAGGAAGAGTTGCTGCTGCCTTGACAGGAACTAATGGGGATCCATAATAAACCCCAGGAAGAGTAGCTGCTGCCTTGGCAGGAACTAATAGGGATCCATAATAAACCCCAGGAAGAGTTGCTGCTGCCTTGACAGGAACTAATGGGGATCCATAATAAACCCCAGGAAGAGTAGCTGCTAATGGGGATCCATAATAAACCCCAGGAAGAGTAGCTGCTGCCTTGGCAGGAACTAATGGGGATCCATAATAAACCCCAGGAAGAGTAGCTGCTGCTTTGGCAGGAACTAATGGGGATCCATAATAAACCCCAGGAAGAGTAGCTGCTAATGGGGATCCATAATAAACCCCAGGAAGAGTAGCTGCTGCCTTGGCAGGAACTAATGGGGATCCATAATAAACCCCAGGAAGAGTAGCTGCTAATGGGGATCCATAATAAACCCCAGGAAGAGTAGCTGCTGCCTTGACAGGAACTAATGGGGATCCATAATAAACCCCAGGAAGAGTAGCTGCTAATGAGGATCCATAATAAACCCTAGGAAGAGTAGCTGCTGCCTTGACAGGAACTAATGGGGATCCATAATAAACCCCAGGAAGAGTAGCTGCTAATGGGGATCCATAATAAACCCCAGGAAGAGTAGCTGCTGCCTTGGCAGGAACTAATGGGGATCCATAATAAACCCCAGGAAGAGTAGCTGCTAATGGGGATCCATAATAAACCCCAGGAAGAGTAGCTGCTGCCTTGGCAGGAACTAATGGGGATCCATAATAAACCCCAGGAAGAGTATCTGCTGCCTTGGCAGGAACTAATGGGGATCCATAATAAACCCCAGGAAGAGTAGCTGCTGCCTTGGCAGGAACTAATGGGGATCCATAATAAACCCCAGGAAGAGTAGCTGCTAATGGGGATCCATAATAAACCCCAGGAAGAGTATCTGCTGCCTTGGCAGGAACTAATGGGGATCCATAATAAACCCCAGGAAGAGTAGCTGCTGCCTTGGCAGGAACTAATGGGGACCCATAATAAACCCCAGGAAGAGTAGCTGCTGCCTTGGCAGGAACTAATGGGGATCCATAATAAACCCCAGGAAGAGTAGCTGCTGCCTTGGCAGGAACTAATGGGGATCCATAATAAACCCCAGGAAGAGTAGCTGCTGCCTTGGCAGGAACTAATAGGGATCCATAATAAACCCCAGGAAGAGTAGCTGCTGCCTTGACAGGAACTAATGGGGATCCATAATAAACCCCAGGAAGAGTAGCTGCTGCCTTGGCAGGAACTAATAGGGATCCATAATAAACCCCAGGAAGAGTTGCTGCTGCCTTGACAGGAACTAATGGGGATCCATAATAAACCCCAGGAAGAGTAGCTGCTGCCTTGGCAGGAACTAATAGGGATCCATAATAAACCCCAGGAAGAGTTGCTGCTGCCTTGACAGGAACTAATGGGGATCCATAATAAACCCCAGGAAGAGTAGCTGCTAATGGGGATCCATAATAAACCCCAGGAAGAGTAGCTGCTGCCTTGGCAGGAACTAATGGGGATCCATAATAAACCCCAGGAAGAGTATCTGCTGCCTTGGCAGGAACTAATGGGGATCCATAATAAACCCCAGGAAGAGTAGCTGCTGCCTTGGCAGGAACTAATGGGGATCCATAATAAACCCCAGGAAGAGTAGCTGCTAATGGGGATCCATAATAAACCCCAGGAAGAGTATCTGCTGCCTTGGCAGGAACTAATGGGGATCCATAATAAACCCCAGGAAGAGTAGCTGCTGCCTTGGCAGGAACTAATGGGGACCCATAATAAACCCCAGGAAGAGTAGCTGCTGCCTTGGCAGGAACTAATGGGGATCCATAATAAACCCCAGGAAGAGTAGCTGCTGCCTTGGCAGGAACTAATGGGGATCCATAATAAACCCCAGGAAGAGTAGCCGCTGCCTTGGCAGGAACTAATGGGGATCCATAATAAACCCCAGGAAGAGTAGCCGCTGCCTTGGCAGGAACGAATGGGGATCCATAATATATCCAACTACATGTTAAAACATCCATCTTGATGTACTACAGCACATGTTAACACTAAAACCACTGGGCCTCAAGGTAATGAGCATTTTGACTGCAACATCATAACAGTGTAATAAATACATTGCATATATGCTTTCACAAAAATAATGATTTGTGTTTGTAAAAGTTTAAGTAAACAATTGTATTTTATTTCAAATAAATCAATAGCATTTTCATTAGTTTGTTACTGTAGGCTATATGTTAATTGTGGCCTTACCTCTTGTTACAACTATGAATCAGAAAGCGTATGTGTTGGAAAGTGGTAACAGCTTATATTTATAACAACATTAGCAAGAAGAAGAAGAAAGGTCCCCAAGACAACACAGTGATGAGCTTAAGAGCCCTATTCGGCATTTCCAGGGAGCTGACTCCTTCAAGTCTCAATCAGTCAATGACTTCTCTCTAGAGTCAAACTTGTTCCTTGTTGAATCTCAGGGTGCAGAGTTGAATGGGAAGATGTCCATTATGTTACTAATAGACATAGGTCTTCCAGTCAAATACATTTTGCTCTGTGATAATATCTTGTGGACGGATGCACGCAACAGAAATCCAGCGTCTGACGATATTATGCATGATTTCTGTTCTGGGTGTCCGAGATACAGTGGCCCTCTGCACGGTGGCCCTCTGCATGGTGGCCCTCTGCGCCGTGGCCCTCTGCACGGTGGTCCTCTGCACCGTGGCCCTCTGCGCGGTGGCCCTCTGCATGGTGGCCCTCTGCGCCGTGGCCCTCTGCACGGTGGTCCTCTGCACCGTGGCCCTCTGCGCGGTGGTCCTCTGCGTGGTGGTCCTCTGCACGGTGGCCCTCTACGCGGTGGCCCTCTGCACGGTGGCTCAGTCAGTTGAGCATGGTGCTTCCTACACCTGAATACTGGGATATGAGCGTCTGCTAAATGGCTATGTAATAATGAATCTCTGTGTTTTGTCTCAGTTTATAGACAGTGACACAAGCAACGATGGCTATGTGGACACAGACGAGGAGGTGTCCAATGGGAGGGTGAATCTACTGAATGGCTCTGGGCCTCCATACTTCCACAGCTACCTCTACATGAAGGGTCAGTACTGAGTAACCTCGTCCACAGGCTTGAATTGCAGGCTCATGGAGCCTGAGGGGGTGTGTTTAAAATAGAGATGGAAGATGGAGAAAGATAGCTTCAGCTGTATTAAATTCGACTTTGGTAAATCCCCAATCAGAAGAAATGTTCTATCACAGCGACCATGTTATTTTTGGAGAGTTATTTTAAGATTCTAAGTTAGGACATATAAAGTTTATATGTGAAAACAATTTCTTAGAATCATACTTTCTGATTTCTCGAACTCCCTCGTTTAGTCCATTACTTGCGCTGCTCACCCTTTTGAAATCCACAGAGAGGGTGAGGTCCTAGATGGTGACGGACTGCTGGATCAGCCAATTAAAACCGGCAGCAGTTTTCGCCGCTCCTGCCATATATTGCCATTCAAGTCCTGTTGTTCTGAGGTGCCCTGAAACCAGACGTCTGGACAGAGAGAGAGTTTTGAGGGGATCTGAAACCAGACGTCCGGACAAAGAGAGAGTTCTGAAGTGCTCTGAAACCAGACGTCTGGACAGAGAGAGAGTTCTGAGGGGATCTGAAACCAGACGTCTGGACAGAGAGAGAGTTCTGAGGGGATCTGAAACCAGACGTCTGGACAGAGAGAGAGTTCTGAGGGGATCTGAAACCAGATGTCTGGACAGAGAGAGAGTTCTGAGGTGCCCTGAAACCAGACGTCTGGACAGAGAGAGAGTTCTGAGGGGATCTGAAACCAGACGTCTGGACAGAGAGACAGTCAGCTGGTGGACCACTGGCCAACAATGTTGCACTGAAGACACTGTTGTAGTGTTGTGGTCCTCTGGCTGGCTGGTAGGGTTAGCACGTTAGCATACCAGTAAGTCCTCAGGCTGGCTGGTAGGGTTAGCACGTTAGCATACCAGTAACTCCTCTGGCGGGCTGGTAGGGTTAGCACGTTAGCATACCAGTAAGTCTGGCTGGTAGGGTTAGCACGTTAGCATACCAGATATTTTAAACTTTTTTAACAAATCAAAAACTGAAAAATTGGGCGTGCAAAATTATTCAGCCCCCTTAAGTTAATACTTTGTAGCGCCACCTTTTGCTGCGATTACAGCTGTAAGTCGCTTGGGGTATGTCTCTATCAGTTTTGCACATCGAGAGACTGACATTTTTTCCCATTCCTCCTTGCAAAACAGCTCGAGCTCAGTGAGGTTGGATGGAGAGCATTTGTGAACAGCAGTTTTCAGTTCTTTCCACAGATTCTCGATTGGATTCAGGTCTGGACTTTGACTTGGCCATTCTAACACCTGGATATGGTTATTTTTGAACCATTCCATTGTAGATTTTGCTTTATGTTTTGGATCATTGTCTTGTTGGAAGACAAATCTCCGTCCCAGTCTCAGGTCTTTTGCAGATTCTATCAGGTTTTCTTCCAGAATGGTCCTGTATTTGGCTCCATCCATCTTCCCATCAATTTTAACCATCTTCCCTGTCCCTGCTGAAGAAAAGCAGGCCCAAACCATGATGCTGCCACCACCATGTTTGACAGTGGGGATGGTGTGTTCAACTGTGTTGCTTTTACGCCAAACATAACGTTTTGCATTGTTGCCAAAAAGTTCAATTTTGGTTTCATCTGACCAGAGCACCTTCTTCCACATGTTTGGTGTGTCTCCCAGGTGGCTTGTGGCAAACTTTTTATGGATATCTTTAAGAAATGGCTTTCTTCTTGCCACTCTTCCATAAAGGCCAGATTTGTGCAATATACGACTGATTGTTGTCCTATGGACAGAGTCTCCCACCTCAGCTGTAGATCTCTGCAGTTCATCCAGAGTGATCATGGGCCTCTTGGCTGCATCTCTGATCAGTCTTCTCCTTGTATGAGCTGAAAGTTTAGAGGGACGGCCAGGTCTTGGTAGATTTGCAGTGGTCTGATCTCCTTCCATTTCAATATTATCGCTTGCACAGTGCTCCTTGGGATGTTTAAAGCTTGGGAAATCTTTTTGTATCCAAATCCGGCGTTAAACTTCTTCACAACTGTATCTCGGACCTGCCTGGTGTGTTCCTTGTTCTTCATGATGCTCTCTGCGCTTTTAACGGACCTCTGAGACTATCACAGTGCAGGTGCATTTATACGGAGACTTGATTACACACAGGTGGATTGTATTTATCATCATTAGTCATTTAGGTCAACATTGGATCATTCAGAGATCCTCACTGAACTTCTGGAGAGAGTTTGCTGCACTGAAAGTAAAGGGGCTGAATAATTTTGCACGCCCAATTTTTCAGTTTTTGATTTGTTAAAAAAGTTTGAAATATCCAATAAATGTCGTTCCACTTCATGATTGTGTCCCACTTGTTGTTGATTCTTCACAAAAAAAATAAAGTTTTATATATTTATGTTTGAAGCCTGAAATGTGGCAAAAGGTCGCAAAGTTCAAGGGGGCCGAATACTTTCGCAAGGCACTGTAACCCTCCCCCCCTCCGTTCTCCAGGTGGACTGATGATCCCGTGGCGACGGAGGTGGTGTGTGTTGAAGGACGACACCTTCATGTGGTTCAGGGCGAAGCAGGACAGTCTGAAGAGTGGCTGGCTGTATAAGAAGGGAGGTGGCATGTCCACTCTGTCCAGACGGAACTGGAAGCTGCGCTGGTTCGTACTGAGAGACGATAAACTCATGTACTTTGAGAGCGACAGCGAGGAGAAACTGAAGGGGACCGTGGACATCCGCTCCGCCATGTAAGAATCTACTCCCATATCTGATGAAACAGGCTAACGTTCACCTCCATGGCTGCATTCACACAGGCAGACAGATTCTGATCTTTTTTTTCCCACTAATTGGTATTTTGACAAATCACATCAGATCTGCTTCAACTGGTCTAATTGGTCAAAAGAACAATTAGTGAAAAGATCAGAATTGGGCTGCCTGTGTAAACACAGCCATGTTAGTGAAAAGATCAGAATTGGGCTGCCTGTGTAAACGCAGCCATGTTAGTGACAAGATCAGAATTGGGCTGCCTGTGTAAACACAGCCATGTTAGTGAAAAGATCAGAATTGGGCTGCCTGTGTAAACACAGCCATGTTAGTGAAAAGATCAGAATTGGGCTGCCTGTGTAAACACAGCCATGTTCTTTCCAGTTACAGTTTCTCTTCTCCTGATTTTACTTTTTAGAACTCTGCCAAAAATTAACCTTATACATTACTAGCTGAATACATTACTAGATTAATACACTTCTAGATTAGTACATTACTAGATTAATACATTATTAGCTGAATACGTTACTAGATTAGTACATTATTAGCTGAATACGTTACTAGATTAGTACATTACTAGATTAATACATTACTAGATTAATACATTACTAGATTTTTTTTATTTTACCTTTATTTAACTAGGCAAGTCAGTTAAGAACAAATTCTTATTTTCAATGACGGCCTAGGAACAGTGGGTTAACTGCCTTGTTCAGGGGGCAGAACAACAGATTTGTACCTTGTCAGCTCGGGGATTTGAAATTGCAACCAACCTTACTAGATTAATACATTACTAAACTGGTACATTACATTACTAGATTAATACATTACTAGATTAATACATTACTAGATTAATACATTACTAGATTAATAGATTACTAGACTGGTACATTACTAGACTGGTACATTACTAGATTAATACATTACTAGATTAATACATTACTAGATTAATACATTACTAGACTGGTACATTACATTACTAGACTGGTACATTACTAGATTAATACATTACTAGACTGGTACATTACTAGACTGGTACATTACTAGATTAATACATTACTAGATTAATACATTACTAGATTAATACATTACTAGACTGGTACATTACTAGATTAATACATTGCTAGACTGGTACATTACTAGACTGGTACATTACTAGATTAATACATTACTAGATTAATACATTACCAGACTGGTACATTACTAGATTAATACATTGCTAGACTGGTACATTACTAGACTGGTACATTACTATATTAATACATTACCTGATGAATACATTACTAGACTGGTACATTACTATATTAATACATTACTAGATTAATACATTACTAGACTGGTACATTACTAGATTAATACATTACTATATTAATACATTACTAGACTGGTACATTACTAGATTAATACATTACGAGACTGGTACATTACTAGACTGGTACATTACTAGACTGGTACATTACGAGATGAATACATTACGAGATTAATACATTACTAGATTTATACATTACTAGATTAATACATTACTAGATTAGTACATTACTAGATTAATACATTACTAGATTAATACATTACTAGATTAGTACATTACTAGACTTGTACATTACTAGACTGGTACATTACTAGACTGGTACATTACTAGACTGGTACATTACTAGATTAATTCATTACTAGATGAATACATTACTAAACTGGTACATTACTAGACTGGTACATTACCATATTAATAAATTACTATATTAATACATTACCATATTAATACATTACGAGACTGGTACATTACTAGACTGGTACATTACTAGACTGGTACATTACTAGACTGGTACATTACTAGACTGGTACATTACTAGATTGGTACATTACTAGATGAATACATTATGAGATGAATACATTACTTGATTAATACATTACTAGACTGGTACATTACTTGATTAATACATTACTAGATTAATACATTACTAGATTAATACATTACTAGATGAATACATTACGAGAGTAATACATTACTAGACTGGTACATTACTAGACTGGTACATTACTAAACTGGTACATTACTAGATGAATACATTACTAGATGAATACATTACTAGACTGGTACATTACTAGATGAATACATTACTAGACTGGTACATTACTAGACTGGTGCATTACTAGACTGGTGCATTACTAGACTGGTACATTACTAGACTGGTACATTACTAGACTGGTACATTACTAGACTGGTACATTACTAGACTGGTACATTACTAGATTAATACATTACTAGACTGGTACATTACTAGACTGGTACATTACTAGACTGGTACATTACTAGACTAATACATTACTATATTAATACATTACTATATTAATACATTACTATTTTAATACATTACTAGACTGGTACATTACTAGACTAATACATTACTATATTAATACATTACTATATTAATACATTACTATTTTAATACATTACTAGACTGGTACATTACTAGACTGGTACATTACTAGACTGGTACATTACTAGATTAATACATTACTAGATTAATACATTACTAGACTGGTACATTACTATATTAATACATTACTATTTTAAGACATTACTAGACTGGTACATTACTAGATTAATACATTACTAGATTAATACATTACTAGATTAATACATTACTAGATGAATACATTACTAGATGAATACATTACTAGATTAATACATTACTAGATTAATACATTACTAGATTAATACATTACTAGATTAATACATTACTAGACTGGTACATTACTAGATTAATACATTATTAGATTAATACATTACTATTTTAAGACATTACTAGACTGGTACATTACTAGATTAATACATTACTAGATTAATACATTACTAGATTAATACATTACTAGATTAATACATTACTAGATTAATACATTACTAGATTAATACATTACTAGATTAATACATTACTAGATTAATACATTACTAGATTAGTACATTACTAGATTAATACATTACTAGATTAATACATTACTAGATTAATACATTACTAGATTAATACATTACTAGATTAATACATTACTAGACTGGTACATTACTAGATTAATACATTACTAGATTAATACATTACTAGATTAATACATTACTAGATTAATACATTACTAGACTGGTACATTACTAGACTGGTACATTACTAGACTGGTACATTACTAGACTGGTACATTACTAGATTAATACATTACTAGATTAATACATTACTAGATTAATACATTACTAGATTAATACAATACTAGACTGGTACATTACTAGATTAATACATTACTAGATTAATACATTACTAGACTGGTACATTACTAGATTAATACATTACTAGATTAATACATTACTAGATTAATACATTACTAGACTGGTACATTACTAGATTAATACATTACTAGACTGGTACATTACTAGACTGGTACATTACTAGATTAATACATTACTAGATTAATACATTACTAGATTAATACGTTACTAGATTAATACATTACTATTTTAAGACATTACTAGACTGGTACATTACTAGATTAATACATTACTAGATTAATACATTACTAGACTGGTACATTACTAGATGAATACATTAATAGACTGGTACATTACTAGATTAATACATTATTAGATTAATACATTACTAATCAAATGTATTTATAAAGCCCTTCTTACATCAGCTGATGTCACAAAGTGCTGTACAGAAACCCAGCCTAAAACCCCAAACAGCAAGCAATGCAGGTGTAGAAGCACGGTGGCTAGGAAAAACTCCCTAGAAAGGCCAGAACCTAGGAAGAAACCTAGAGAGGAACCAGGCTCTGAGGGGTGGCCAGTCCTCTTCTGGCTGTGCCGGGTAGAGATTATAACAGAACATGGCCAAGATGTTCAAATGTTCCTAAATGACCAGCAGGGTCAAATAATAATAATCACGGTGGTGTCCTATCCTGCTGTCTACAGGGACATAGTGGATAACCATGCCAAAGAGAATGCTTTGAACATCGTGACTGAAGAGAGAACCTACCACATTTATGCAGAGACTCCTGAAGATGCCAGGTATGTTCAGACTCTAGCCCTCTTCTGTCCAGAGTCTAGCCCTCTTCTGTCCAGAGTCTAGCCCTCTTCTGTCCAGAGTCTAGCCCTCTTCTGTCCAGAGTCTAGCCCTCTTCTGTCCAGAGTCTAGCCCTCTTCTGTCCAGAGTCTAGCCCTCTTCTGTCCAGAGTCTAGCCCTCTTCTGCCCAGAGTCTAGCCCTCTTCTGCCCAGAGTCTAGCCCTCTTCTGCCCAGAGTCTAGTCACCACCACCATGTAACTCTCGAATCAGACAGTAGTCTGTTAAACACATACCATTTACACGGAGTAGCTGGTAGATGGGTCTGTTAGTAACAGCTGGCTAGATGGGCCTACCCCTAGTGGTCCACCAGTGTTGTATTACCCCTAGTGGTCCACCAGTGTTGTATTACCCCTAGTGGTCCACCAGTGTTGTATTACCCCTAGTGGTCCACCAGTGTTGTATTACCCCTAGTGGTTCACCAGTGTTGTATTACCCCTAGTGGTCCACCAGTGTTGTATTACCCCTAGTGGTCCACCAGTGTTGTATTACCCCTAGTGGTCCACCAGTGTTGTATAGATGTTGTATTACCCCTAGTGGTTCACCAGTGTTGTATTACCCCTAGTGGTCCACCAGTGTTGTATTACCCCTAGTGGTTCACCAGTGATGTATTACCCCTAGTGGTCCACCAGTATTGTATAGATGTTGTATTACCCCTAGTGGTTCACCAGTGTTGTTTTACCCCTAGTGGTCCACCAGTGTTGTATTACCCCTAGTGGTCCACCAGTGTTGTATTACCCCTAGTGGTCCACCAGTGTTGTATAGATGTTGTATTACCCCTAGTGGTTCACCAGTGTTGTATTACCCCTAGTGGTCCACCAGTGTTGTATTACCCCTAGTGGTCCACCAGTGTTGTATTACCCCTAGTGGTCCACAAGTGTTGTATAGATGTTGTATTACCCCTAGTGGTTCACCAGTGTTGTATTACCCCTAGTGGTTCACCAGTGTTGTATTACCCCTAGTGGTCCACAAGTGTTGTATAGATGTTGTATTACCCCTAGTGGTTCACCAGTGTTGTATTACCCCTAGTGGTCCACCAGTGTTGTATTACCCCTAGTGGTTCACCAGTGTTTTATTACCCCTAGTGGTTCACCAGTGTTGTATTACCCCTAGTGGTTCACCAGTGTTGTATTACCCCTAGTGGTTCACCAGTGTTGTATTACCCCTAGTGGTTCACCAGTGTAGTATAGATGTTGTGTTACCCCTAGTGGTTCACCAGTGTTGTATTACCCCTAGTCGTCCACCAGTGTTGTATAGATGTTGTATTACCCCTAGTGGTTCACCAGTGTTGTATTACCCCTAGTGGTCCACCAGTGTTGTATTACCCCTAGTGGTCCACCAGTGTTGTATTACCCCTAGTGGTTCACCAGTGTTGTGTTACCCCTAGTGGTCCACAAGTGTTGTATAGATGTTGTATTACCTCTAGTGGTTCACCAGTGTTGTATTACCCCTAGTGGTTCACCAGTGTTGTATAGATGTTGTATTACCCCTAGTGGTTCACCAGTGTTGTATTACCCCTAGTGGTCCACCAGTGTTGTATTACCCCTAGTGGTCCACCAGTGTTGTATTACCCCTAGTGGTCCACCAGTGTTGTATAGATGTTGTATTACCCCTAGTGGTCCACCAGTGTTGTATTACCCCTAGTGGTTCACCAGTGTTGTATTACCCCTAGTGGTCCACCAGTGTTGTATTACCCCTAGTGGTCCACCAGTGTTGTATTACCCCTAGTGGTTCACCAGTGTTGTATTACCCCTAGTGGTCCACCAGTGTTGTATTACCCCTAGTGGTCCACCAGTGTTGTATTACCCCTAGTGGTCCACCAGTGTTGTATTACCCCTAGTGGTCCACCAGTGTTGTATAGATGTGGTATTACCCCTAGTGGTCCACCAGTGTTGTATTACCCCTAGTGGTCCACCAGTGTTGTATTACCCCTAGTGGTCCACCAGTGTTGTATTACCCCTAGTGGTTCACCAGTGTTGTATTACCCCTAGTGGTCCACCAGTGTTGTATTACCCCTAGTGGTCCACCAGTGTTGTATTACCCCTAGTGGTCCACCAGTGTTGTATTACCCCTAGTGGTCCACAAGTGTTGTATTACCCCTAGTGGTCCACCAGTGTTGTATTACCCCTAGTGGTCCACCAGTTTTGTATTACCCCTAGTGGTCCACCAGTGTTGTATTACCCCTAGTGGTCCACCAGTGTTGTATTACCCCTAGTGGTCCACCAGTTTTGTATTACCCCTAGTGGTCCACCAGTGTTGTATAGATGTTGTATTACCCCTAGTGGTTCACCAGTGTTGTATTACCCCTAGTGGTTCACCAGTGTTGAATTACCCTTAGTGGTCCACCAGTGTTGTATAGATGTTGTATTACCCCTAGTGGTTCACCAGTGTTGTATTACCCCTAGTGGTCCACCAGTGTTGTATAGATGTTGTATTACCCCTAGTGGTCCACCAGTGTTGTATAGATGTTGTATTACCCCTAGTGGTCCACCAGTGTTGTATTACCCCTAGTGGTCCACCAGTGTTGTATTACCCCTAGTGGTCCACCAGTGTTGTATTACCCCTAGTGGTCCACCAGTGTTGTATTACCCCTAGTGGTCCACCAGTGTTGTATAGATGTTGTATTACCCCTAGTGGTTCACCAGTGTTGTATAGATGTTGTATTACCCCTAGTGGTCCACCAGTGTTGTATTACCCCTAGTGGTCCACCAGTGTTGTATTACCCCTAGTGGTCCACCAGTGTTGTATTACCCCTAGTGGTTCACCAGTGTTGTATTACCCCTAGTGGTTCACCAGTGTTGTATTACCCCTAGTGGTTCACCAGTGTTGTATTACCCCTAGTGGTCCACCAGTGTTGTATAGATGTTGTATTACCCCTAGTGGTCCACCAGTGTTGTATTACCCCTAGTGGTTCACCAGTGTTGTATTACCCCTAGTGGTCCACCAGTGTTGTATTACCCCTAGTGGTCCACCAGTGTTGTATTACCCCTAGTGGTCCACCAGTGTTGTATTACCCCTAGTGGTCCACCAGTGTTGTATTACCCCTAGTGGTCCACCAGTGTTGTATTACCCCTAGTGGTCCACCAGTGTTGTATTACCCCTAGTGGTCCACCAGTTTTGTATTACCCCTAGTGGTCCACCAGTGTTGTATAGATGTTGTATTACCCCTAGTGGTTCACCAGTGTTGTATTACCCCTAGTGGTTCACCAGTGTTGAATTACCCTTAGTGGTCCACCAGTGTTGTATAGATGTTGTATTACCCCTAGTGGTTCACCAGTGTTGTATTACCCCTAGTGGTCCACCAGTGTTGTATTACCCCTAGTGGTTCACCAGTGTTGTATTACCCCTAGTGGTCCACCAGTGTTGTATAGATGCTGTATTACCCCTAGTGGTTCACCAGTGTTGTATTACCCCTAGTGGTTCACCAGTGTTGTATTACCCCTAGTGGTTCACCAGTGTTGTATTACCCCTAGTGGTCCACCAGTGTTTTATTACCCCTAGTGGTCCACCAGTGTTGTATTACCCCTAGTGGTTCACCAGTGTTGTATTACCCCTAGTGGTCCACCAGTGTTTTATTACCCCTAGTGGTCCACCAGTGTTGTATTACCCCTAGTGGTCCACCAGTGTTGTATTACCCCTAGTGGTCCACCAGTGTTGTATTACCCCTAGTGGTTCACCAGTGTTGTATTACCCCTATTGGTTCACCAGTGTTGTATTACCCCTAGTGGTTCACCAGTGTTGTATTACCCCTAGTGGTCCACCAGTGTTGTATAGATGTTGTATTACCCCTAGTGGTCCACCAGTGTTGTATTACCCCTAGTGGTCCACCAGTGTTGTATTACCCCTAGTGGTCCACCAGTGTTGTATTACCCCTAGTGGTCCACCAGTGTTGTATTACCCCTAGTGGTCCACCAGTGTTGTATTACCCCTAGTGGTCCACCAGTGTTGTATTACCCCTAGTGGTCCACCAGTGTTGTATTACCCCTAGTGGTCCACCAGTGTTGTATTACCCCTAGTGGTCCACCAGTGTTGTATTACCCCTAGTGGTCCACCAATGTTGTATTACCCCTAGTGGTTCACCAGTGTTGTATTACCCCTAGTGGTTCACCAGTGTTGTATTACCCCTAGTGGTCCACCAGTGTTGTATTACCCCTAGTGGTCCACCAGTGTTGTATTACCCCTAGTGGTCCACCAGTGTTGTATTACCCCTAGTGGTCCACCAGTGTTGTATTACCCCTAGTGGTCCACCAGTGTTGTAAAGATGTTGTATTACCCCTAGTGGTTCACCAGTGTTGTATTACCCCTAGTGGTTCACCAGTGTTGTATTACCCCTAGTGGTTCACCAGTGTTGTATTACCCCTAGTGGTCCACCAGTGTTGTATTACCCCTAGTGGTCCACCAGTGTTGTATAGATGTTGTATTACCCCTAGTGGTTCACCAGTGTTGTATTACCCCTAGTGGTCCAACAGTGTTGTATAGATGTTGTATTACCCCTAGTGGTCCACCAGTGTTGTATTACCCCTAGTGGTTCACCAGTGTTGTATTACCCCTAGTGGTTCACCAGTGTTGTATTACCCCTAGTGGTTCACCAGTGTTGTATTACCCCTAGTGGTTCACCAGTGTTGTATAGATGTTGTATTACCCCTAGTGGTCCACCAGTGTTGTATTACCCCTAGTGGCCCCCCAGTGTTGTATTACCCCTAGTGGTTCACCAGTGTTGTATTACCCCTAGTGGTCCACCAGTGTTGTATTACCCCTAGTGGTTCACCAGTGTTGTATTACCCCTAGTGGTTCACCAGTGTTGTATTACCCCTAGTGGTTCACCAGTGTTGTATAGATGTTGTATTACCCCTAGTGGTTCACCAGTGTTGTATTACCCCTAGTGGTCCACCAGTGTTGTATTACCCCTAGTGGTCCACCAGTGTTGTATTACCCCTAGTGGTTCACCAGTGTTGTATTACCCCTAGTGGTCCACCAGTGTTGTATTGCCCCTAGTGTTCACCAGTGTTGTATTACCCCTAGTGGTCCACCAGTGTTGTATAGATGTTGTATTACCCCTAGTGGTTCACCAGTGTTGTATTACCCCTAGTGGTCCACCAGTGTTGTATTACCCCTAGTGGTCCACCAGTGTTGTATTACCCCTAGTGGTTCACCAGTGTTGTATTACCCCTAGTGGTTCACCAGTGTTGTATTACCCCTAGTGGTCCACCAGTGTTGTATTACCCCTAGTGGTTCACCAGTGTTGTATAGATGTTGTGTTACCCCTAGTGGTCCACCAGTGTTGTATAGATGTTGTATTACCCCTAGTGGTCCACCAGTGTTGTATTACCCCTAGTGGTCCACCAGTGTTGTATAGATGTTGTATTACCCCTAGTGGTTCACCAGTGTTGTATTACCCCTAGTGGTCCACCAGTGTTGTATAGATGTTGTATTACCCCTAGTGGTTCACCAGTGTTGTAGTACCCCTAGTGGTTCAGCAGTGTTGTATTACCTCTAGTGGTTCACCAGTGTATTGCCCTGTGGAATCCTTACCTCTCTCCCTCCAGTGGCTGGTTCAACGTGCTGAGTCGTGTCCACAGTGCCAGTCCAGACCAGCTGATGGAGATGAACCATGAGCAGGCCGACCCCAAGAACGCTGTGGTCAGTACTAACCTCCTCCATCACATCTTTCAATCAATCGATCTCTACGAGTTACAGCAGTGTTCACGTTGACTGACTACATGACAATGTTCTGAACTTCAAATTTCACCACAGGGAACTGTGGATGTTGGACTGATCGACTCTGTGTGCGCCTCAGACAACCCTGACAGACCCAACTCGTTTGTCATCATCACTGCTAACCGTGTGATCCACTGCAACACTGAGATGCCTGAAGAGATGCACCACTGGATCGGCCTGCTGCAGAAACCTAAAGGAGACGCCAGGATAGACGGGCAGGAGTTCTTCGTCAGAGGTTAGTGATGTACAGTACCTGTACATCAAAGTTCATTTGTGGATTAAAAAAAAGAATAATAATTATGCGTTTGAGCCAATCAGTTGTGTTGTTTCAAGGTAGGGGTGGTATACAAGAACTGTGAAAGGTTCTTCAAGTGCAGTCGCAAAAACCATCAAGCGCTATGATGAAACTGGCTCTCATGAGGACCGCCACAGGAAATGAAGACCCAGAGTTACCTCTGCTGCAGAGGATAAGTTCATTAGTTACCAGCCTCAGAAATCAGCAATTAAATTTACCTCGGATTGCAGCCCAAATAAATGCTTCAGAGTTCAAGTAACAGCTGAGGAGACTGTGTGAATCAGGCCTTCATGGTCGAATTGCTGCAAAGAAACCACTACTAAAGGACACCAATAAGAAGAACAGACTTGCTTGGGCCAAGAAACACGAGCAATGGACATTAGACCGGTGGAAATCTGTCCTTTGGTCTGATGAGTGTCTTTGTAAGACCCAGAGTTGCTGAACGGATGATCACCGCAAGTGTGGTTCCCACAGTGAAGCATGGAGGAAGAGGTGTTGGGGGTGCTTTGCTGGTGACAATGTCTGTGATTTATTTAGAATTCAAGGCACACTTAACCAGCATGGCTACCACAGCATTCTGCAGTGATACACCATCCCATCTGGTTTGTGCTTCGTGGGACTCGTTTGTTTTTCAACAGAACAATGACCCAAAACACACCTAAAGTCTGTGTAAGGGCTATTTGACCAAGAAGGAGAGAGATGGAGTGCAACCCGTTTGGGATGAGTTGGACCGCAGACTAAAAAGAAAGCAGCCAACAAGGGCTTAGCACATGTGGGAACTCCTTCAAGACTGCTGGAAAAGCATTCCAGGTCATGAAGCTGGTTGAGAGAATGCCAAGAGTGTGCAAAGCTGTCAAGGCAAAGGGTGTCTACTTTGAAGAATCTCAAATCTAAAATATATTTTGATTTGTTTAACACTTTTTTGGTAACTACATGATTCCATATGTGTTATTTCATAGTTTTGATATCTTCACTTTTATTCTACAATGTAGAAAATAGTCAAAACAAACTTTGGACTGGTACTGTACATATTTTGGAACCATCATGAACATTTAACAACTGATATTTTTTACATTTTGATATATATATTTAATATTTTTTAAATATTTTGTCTGTTCTCAGTACTGGACAATACCTTAGTGTCCTTCTCTCTCTCTTCCCAGGTTGGCTTCACAAGGAGATAAGGGCTAAGAGCACTAGTCTGAAGCTGAAGAAGAGATGGTTTGTATTGACCTCTACCTCTCTGGACTACTACAAGTCTTCAGAGCGCAGTGTGTCCAAGCTGGGGACCCTGGTCCTCAACAGTCTCTGCTCTGTGGTCCAGCCCGACGAGAAGGTCTTCAAGGACACCGGTAGGTAGAGACTGAGAATGTGGCACCCTTTTCCCTTTCATAGTGCCATAGGGCTCTGCTCAAAACAAGTGTCCTATATAGGGAATAGGGTGCCATTTGGGATGCAGACTGGGAGAGTAGTGGCCTGTGCTGCGCGTTGCATTTCTAGCCTGGTCCCAGGTCTGTTTGTGCCGTCTTGACAGTTCCTATTAGTGACAAAGACCATAAGAGTTGGCAAGACAGCAGAAAAGACATCTGGGACCAGGCTAATGCATTTCAGTCAGTCATGGTAAAGATTAATGTGTGTCTGTCGACCATACAATACTCTGTCGTAATCACACCTGAGATTGACGTGCTATCGCACTATGTCAATGCTCCTTGAATCACTCTGACTATTCTATACCTCCCCACCAGGTTACTGGAGCATTATCGTCCACGGCCGTAAACACTCGTACCACCTCTACACCAAACTACTGAACGAGGCTATGCGCTGGGCGTCGGCCATACAGGGGGCTGTCGACAGCAAGGTTCCCATAGAGACACCCACACAGCAACTCATCAGGGACATCAAGGTACAGCCAATCACCAGCCTGCATACTGCCAGTCAACCAATCACCAGCCTTCATACTGACATGGTCATTTTATGTCAGATGAATTTGCATTTTAGCCTGGTTCCAGATCTGTTTGTGTTGTCTTGCCAACTTCTATGTCATTGATGCGTGTTTGGCAAGATGGCACAAACAGACCTGAGACCAGTCTAGTTACATTTGTCCAGACCTGAGACCAGTCTAGTTACATTTGTCCAGACCTGAGACCAGTCTAGTTACATTTGTCCTGGGCCTGTACACTGCCACACTGTGGTGAGGTACTAAACTGGGCCAGTACAGTCACACTGTAGTGAGGTACTAAACTGGGCCAGTACAGTCACATTGTAGTGAAGTGAGGTACTAAACTGGGCCTGTACAGTCACATTGTAGTGAAGTGAGGTACTAAACTGGGCCAGTACAGTCACACTGTAGTAAGGTACTAAACTGGGCCTGTACAGTCACACTGTAGTGAGGTACTTAACTGGGCCTGTACAGTCACACTGTGGTGAGGTACTAAACTGGGCCAGTACAGTCACACTGTAGTGAGGTACTAAACTGGGCTAGTACAGTCACATTGTAGTGAAGTGAGGTACTAAACTGGGCCTGTACAGTCACATTGTAGTGAAGTGAGGTACTAAACTGGGCCTCTACAGTCACATTGTAGTGAAGTGAGGTACTAAACTGGGCCAGTACAGTCACACTGTAGTGAAGTACTAAACTGGGCCTGTACAGTCACACTGTAGTGAGGTACTAAACTGGGCCTGTACAGTCACACTGTAGTGTAGTGCGGTACTAAACTGGGCCTGTACAGTCACACTGTAGTTAAGTGAGGTACTAAACTGGGCCAGTACAGTCACACTGTAGTGAGGTACTAAACTGGGCCAGTACAGTCACACTGTAGTGAGGTACTAAACTGGGCCAGTACAGTCACACTGTAGTGAAGTGAGGTACTACACTGGGCCTGTACAGTCACACTGTAGTGAAGTGAGGTACTAAACTGGGCCTGTACAGTCACACTGTAGTGAGGTGAGGTACTAAACTGGGCCTGTACAGTCACACTGTAGTGAAGTGAGGTACTAAACTGGGCCAGTACAGTCACACTGTAGTGAGGTACAAAACTGGGCCAGTACAGTCACACTGTAGTGAGGTACTAAACTGGGCCAGTACAGTCACACTGTAGTGAAGTGAGGTACTAAAGTGGGCCAGTACAGTCACACTGTAGTGAAGTGAGGTACTACACTGGGCCAGTACAGTCACACTGTAGTGAAGTGAGGTACTACACTGGGCCAGTACAGTCACACTGTAGTGAAGTGAGGTACTAAACTGGGCCTGTACAGTCACACTGTCGTGAGGTGAGGTACTAAACTGTGCCTGTACAGTCACACTGTAGTGAGGTTCTAAACTGGGCCTGTACAGTCGCACTGTAGTGAAGTGAGGTACTAAACTGGGCCTGTACAGTCACACACTGTAGTGTAGTGAGGTACTAAACTGGGCCAGTAAGGTCACACTGTAGTGAAGTGAGGTACTAAACTGGGCCAGTACAGTCACACTGTAGTGAAGTGAGGTACTACACTGGGCCAGTACAGTCACACTGTAGTGAAGTGAGGTACTACACTGGGCCTGTACAGTCACACTGTAGTGAAGTGAGGTACTAAACTGGGCCTGTACAGTCACATTGTAGTGAAGTGAGGTACTAAACTGGGCCAGTACAGTCACACTGTAGTGAGGTACTAAACTGGGCCTGTACAGTCACACTGTAGTGAGGTACTTAACTGGGCCTGTACAGTCACACTGTAGTGAGGTACTAAACTGGGCCAGTACAGTCACATTGTAGTGAAGTGAGGTACTAAACTGGGCCTGTACAGTCACATTGTAGTGAAGTGAGGTGCTAAACTGGGCCTCTACAGTCACATTGTAGTGAAGTGAGGTACTAAACTGGGCCAGTACAGTCACACTGTAGTGAAGTACTAAACTGGGCATGTACAGCCTTGTTCTAGAATTGAAAAAAAAGCACAACACCCCAAAGCAAAAATGGGTTTAGATGTCTTTCAGTCACACTGTGGTGAGGTACTAAACTGGGCCAGTACAGTCACACTGTAGTGAGGTACTAAACTGGGCCTGTACAGTCACACTGTAGTGTAGTGAGGTACTAAACTGGGCCTGTACAGTCACACTATAGTGAAGTGAGGTACTAAACTGGGCCAGTACAGTCCCACTGTAGTGAGGTACTAAACTGGGCCAGTACAGTCACACTGTAGTGAGGTACTAAACTGGGCCAGTACAGTCACACTGTAGTGAAGTGAGGTACTACACTTGGTCAGTACAGTCACACTGTAGTGTAGTGAGGTACTAAACTGGGCCAGTAAGGTCACACTGTAGTGAAGTGAGGTACTAAACTGGGCCAGTACAGTCACACTGTAGTGAAGTGAGGTACTACACTGGGCCAGTACAGTCACACTGTAGTGAAGTGAGGTACTACACTGGGCCTGTACAGTCACAATGTAGTGAAGTGAAGTACTAAACTGGGCCTGTACAGTCACACTGTCGTGAGGTGAGGTACTAAACTGGGCCTGTACAGTCACACTGTAGTGAAGTGAGGTACTAAACTGGGCCTGTACAGTCACACTGTAGTGTAGTGAGGTACTAAACTGGGCCAGTATAGTCACACTGTAGTGAAGTGAGGTACTAAACTGGGCCAGTACAGTCACACTGTAGTGAAGTGAGGTACTAAACTTGGCCAGTACAGTCACACTGTAGTGAAGTGAGGTACTAAACTTGGCCAGTACAGTCACACTGTAGTGAAGTACTAAACTGGGCCAATACAGTCACACTGTAGTGTAGTTAGGTACTAAACTGGGCCAATACAGTCACACTGTAGTGTAGTTAGGTACTAAACTGGGCCAATACAGTCACACTGTAGTGTAGTGAGGTACTAAACTGGGCCAGTACAGTCACACTGTAGTGAAGTGAGGTACTAAACTGGGCCAGTACAGTCACACTGTAGTGAAGTGAGGTACTAAACTTGGCCAGTACAGTCACACTGTAGTGAAGTGAGGTACTAAACTTGGCCAGTACAGTCACACTGTAGTGAAGTACTAAACTGGGCCAATACAGTCACACTGTAGTGAAGTGAGGTACTAAACTGGGCCAGTACAGTCACACTGTAGTGTAGTTAGGTACTAAACTGGGCCAGTACAGTCACACTGTAGTGAAGTGAGGTACTAAACTGGGCCCTTCACACTGTGTGTGTTCCAGGCGTTTCTTCTGTTCATTCAGTCTACTTCTTCTGTCCTGTGATTGGTCCTGCTCTGCTCCAACAGTACCATGAAACTGTTTCATTTTTTAAAATTTTTTATTTTTTTATTGTCATACTGTTGACTTGAATATTGTCTAGTGACAAGCCATGAGATGCTAGTCTGGTCCCAGATCTGTTTATGATGTCTTTGTCAACTCCGCGGGAGTTGGGGACGGCCTCGCGGTTAGAGCGTGGAAACCTGTTGCTCTGCCTTTAAATAAGGCACTTAACCCACATTTCTCCAGGGTACTAAACTAAGCCCACTCGACGTCGGGATATTCAAAATGCACATTTTCATTACACACGTGTACAAGTGTTTAACAGCACAATTATACAGGGCATTCAGAAAGTATTCAGACCCCTTGACTTTTTCCACATTTTATGTTATGTTACAGCCTTATTCTAAAATGAATTAATACATCTAAAAAAATATATCAATCGACACACAATACCCCATAATGACACTGAAGACAGGTTTTTAGAAATGTTTGCAAATGTATTAAAAATTAAAAAAAACAGCAATACCTTATTTACATGAGTATTCAGACCCTTTGCCTGTATTGAGCTCCATAGTTCCTCTGTGGAGATGGGAGAACCTTCCAGAAGGACAACCATCTCTGCAGCACTCCACCAATCAGGCCTTCATGGTAGAGTGGCTAGATGGAAGCCACTCCTCAGTAAAAGGCACATGACAGCCCACTTGGAGTTTGCCAAAAGGCACCTGAAGGACTCTGAGACCATGAGAAACAAGATGATCTGGTCTGATGAAACCAAGATTGAACTCTTTGGTCTGAATGCCAAGCGTCATGTCTGGAGGAAACCTGGCACCATCCCTACGGTGAAGCATGGTGGTGGCAGCATCATGCTGTGGGGATGTTTTTCAGCTGCAGGGACTAGGAGACTAGTCGGGATCATGGGAAGGATGAACAGAGCAAAGTACAGAGATCCTTGATGAAAACCTGCTCCAGAACGCTCAGATTCTCAGACTGGGGCAAAGGTTCACCTTCCAACAGGACAACAAACCTAAGCACACAGCCAAGACAACGCAGGAGTGGTATCAGGACACGTTTCTGAATGTACTTGAGTGGCCCAGACTTGAACCCGATCAAACATCTCTGGAGAGACCAGAAAATAGCTGTGCAGCGACACTCCCCATACAACCTGACAGAGCTTGAGAGGATCTGCAGAGAAGAATGGGAGAAACTCCCCAAAATACAGGTGTACCAAGTTTGTAACATCATACCCAAGAAGACTCGAGGCTGTAATCGCTGCCAACGGTGCTTCAACAAAGTACTGCGTAAATGGTCTGAATACTTCCATTTTTATTTTTAATAAAACATTTTTTTGCTTTGTCATTACGGGGTATTGTGATGTCATTATGGGGTATTGTGATGTCATTATGGGGTATCGTGGGTAGATTGATGAGCAAAAAACCCAATATAATCCATTTTAGAATAAGGCTGTAACCTGACAAAATGTGGAAAAAGTCATGGGGTCTGAATACTATCCGAATACACTGTAAGCACCCTCCTAAGTATAATGAATTACGACCTCTGACTCCTAACCCCCGACCCCTGTGTATCCCCCCCAGGAGAGCAGTCTGAACGTGGAAGCTGTGGAGCAGACGTACTGGAGGAACCCTATCCTCAGATATACCCAGCACCCCCTCCACTCCCCCCTGCTTCCTCTGCCTTATGGGGAGGTCAACATCCACCGTGAGTTATTACTGCTTTAACCTCTTTAACCCTCCACGGACTTCTACAACCTCTTTAAACCTCCACATACTTCTACAACCTCTTTAACCCTCCACGGACTTCTACAACCTCTTTAACCCTCCACGGACTTCTACAACCTCTTTAACCCTCCACGGACTTCTACAACCTCTTTAACCCTCCACGGACTTCTACAACCTCTTTAACCCTCCACGGACTTCTACAACCTCTTTAACCCTCCACGGACTTCTACAACCTCTTTCACCCTCCACGGACTTCTACTACAACCATACAGTTTCACCATTCATTCTGGTTGACAGAAATGAAATGTATGAAGCCCTGTGGCTTTCTCTCGCCATGCTTTTTGTTAATGAAGTTTCCCCTCTCTCTGTCCTCCCCCCCAGTCCATAAGGAGAAGGGCTATGCCAGCCTGCAGGATGAGGCAGTGAAGATCTTCAACTCTCTGCAGGAGATGGAGTCTGTGTCTGACCCCGTGCCGATCATCCAGGGCATCCTCCAGACCTGCCACGACCTACGCCTGCTCAGAGACGAGGTCTACTGTCAGCTCATCAAGCAGACCAATCACGTGCCTCAGCCCGACAGCTCGGCCAATCGCGCCCACTGGCACCTCCTCACCTGTATGAGCTGTACCTTCCTGCCCAGCCGGGGCATCCTGCGCTACCTCAAGTTCCACCTTAAAAGGTACTTTATTTACCTCCAGTTCCACCTTAAAGGGTACTTTATTAATCTCCAGTTCCACCTTAAAGGGTAATTTATTTACCTCCAGTTCCACCTTAAAGGGTACTTTATTAATCTCCAGTTCCACCTTAAAGGGTACTTTATTAATCTCCAGTTCCACCTTAAAGGGTACTTTATTTACCTCCAGTTCCACCTTAAAGGGTACTTTATTAATCTCCAGTTCCACCTTAAAGGGTACTTTATTAATCTCCAGTTCCACCTTAAAGGGTACTTTATTTACCTCCAGTTCCACCTTAAAGGGTACTTTATTAATCTCCAGTTCCACCTTAAAGGGTACTTTATTAATCTCCAGTTCCACCTTAAAGGGTACTTTATTAATCTCCAGTTCCACCTTAAAGGGTACTTTATTAATCTCCAGTTCCACCTTAAAGGGTACTTTATTAATCTCCAGTTCCACCTTAAAGGGTACTTTATTAATCTCCAGTTCCACCTTAAAGGGTACTTTATTTACCTCCAGTTCCACCTTAAAGGGTACTTTATTAACCTCCAGTTCCACCTTAAAGGGTACTTTATTAATCTCCAGTTCCACCTTAAAGGGTACTTTATTAATCTCCAGTTCCACCTTAAAGGGTACTTTATTAATCTCCAGTTCCACCTTAAAGGGTACTTTATTAATCTCCAGTTCCACCTTAAAGGGTACTTTATTAATCTCCAGTTCCACCTTAAAGGGTACTTTATTAATCTCCAGTTCCACCTTAAAGGGTACTTTATTTACCTCCAGTTCCACCTTAAAGGGTACTTTATTAATCTCCAGTTCCACCTTAAAGGGTACTTTATTAATCTCCAGTTCCACCTTAAAGGGTACTTTATTTACCTCCAGTTCCACCTTAAAGGGTACTTTATTAATCTCCAGTTCCACCTTAAAGGGTACTTTATTAATCTCCAGTTCCACCTTAAAGGGTACTTTATTAATCTCCAGTTCCACCTTAAAGGGTACTTTATTAATCTCCAGTTCCACCTTAAAGGGTACTTTATTAATCTCCAGTTCCACCTTAAAGGGTACTTTATTAATCTCCAGTTCCACCTTAAAGGGTACTTTATTAATCTCCAGTTCCACCTTAAAGGGTACTTTATTAATCTCCAGTTCCACCTTAAAGGGTACTTTATTTACCTCCAGTTCCACCTTAAAGGGTACTTTATTAATCTCCAGTTCCACCTTAAAGGGTACTTTATTAACCTCCAGTTCCAAGTTATGCTCCCAAGTACACTATTCCTTCATGCCTCCTTCAGTACATAAGTCATGCTCCAATCCTTATTTTTATATTTTTTTGTACAATTATTCCTGCAACATAATATAATATACAGTTGTACAGTAGTCCATGTTATTATCTCCTAGAGATGAACAAGGCCAGTTTGGGTTCAGGGTGAACCACTCAACAGAGACCGTATGTTACTGTCTCCTAGAGGTGAACAAGGCCAAGCTGGACAAAGGAGGTGTTGTAGGTGCAGTTCTCCTCAGAAAATCCTTTGACACTGTTAACCACAATGTCCTCTTCTCCAAGCTGTCCAACTTCAACATCTCATCAAGTGTTTTAAAATGGATTGAGTCTTGTAAAATCGTATCCGGCTGCCTGGATGCAATGTGACCTACCATCACCAAGGGACCACACTATGGGTGTACCACAGGGGTCAATCCTGGGCCCTTTGTTATTTAGTCTCTACCAGGCCGTGGATGATATTTATACACATGGAAGAAATGCTGATGAAGTGGCAAGCAAACTAACGCTATCATTATCGAAAGTGGCTGAATGGTTCAACCACTACAGCCTCAATGTGGGGGGAAAATGGTAGCTATGTACTTCAATATCTGGGTGTTATCCTAGACCCTACTTTGAACTGTAAAAACACATCAAATATATACAGAATAGTCTTCGTACACATGTTCATGACATCAGGAACTCTCTCGACAGAGGCAGCCAAGATGGATTCTCATACAATGATTTTCTGACACTTGTCCTATTGTACCGGCAGCCAATTAAACATCAGTTGAACCCTTTCGATCTCTGTGTAAACAAGTACTTAAGATCCTGGACAGGAAGTCACATCATTACTGTCACTGGGATATTCTCACCAAGTACAATCTGTTACATTTGGACAACTTCCTTTTTCTCAGATTATCAATAATGTTGCAGCCGCACCTCTGAAAGATTTTGTCATATTAAGCTCTGAACAAAACAGAGGAGTCAGCCGGACCTCCACAAGCTAGAGGACACTGTCATTCCTCAACGAACAGTCAGTCAGTGTTGTCCACCTCAGGCATCAGGAAATGGAATTCTCTCCTCTCTACCTTTAATTAAAGCACTAGGGACTTTAAATCCTGCTCCATGGAGGTCAAAGTGTGGATCAGTCCTGCATTTGTTATACTGCTGTGTATTTAGTAAGGGAGTGTGGATGAAAATTAGCTGCGTTTACCTAACTCTGGTGGAAACCTATTTCATTGTCTGAAATTGTTTTTTATTTGCACATGGTCCCTTTAATTAAATGACAGCTTTGAGCCACAAGCAGAAAGTGTCCCTATAGCTTCTAATACAAACAGACATATGTTCTGTGATTGATTTGTATGGATGGGTAAACTGGACAGTATGACATCAGTAACGCTGATTTGCTCCTCCTCTACACCTCAGTGACCCTCTCTGTCTGTTCTTCTCCAGGGTGAAGGAGCAGTTCCCTGGAACAGAGGTGGACATGTTTGCCCATTTCATAGGTGAGTCTCTGAAGAGGACCAAGGTCAGGGAGTATGTTCCGTCTCAGGAGGAGATCGTAGCCTTGCTGACCAGGCAGGAAATGACTACTACGGTCTACTGCCACGGAGGAGGATCCTGCAAGATCTCCATCAACTCACACACCACCGCTGGAGAGGTAACGTTCCCCAGCAAGAAAACCAAAAATAGTCAGACAGACGAGGGAACTAAAACCAAAACAACCAAAACCAAACAGGTGGGGTGTTAGGAGGGGTTCTGAAAGACACTCATGGGGGGTGTCCACTGGAAGTTGACTAGCAACAACAACTGGGACCTAAAAGACACTCAACATGAGTGTCCACTACATTTGCCCAAGAACAGGCAAATTAAATTAAAACCCACACCAAACTTAAAGACAGGAAGTAAGCCTAAAAGTGGAGCAAAACCAATCAGGGAAATCAGATTGTCTAGAAACCAAAATAGTGAGAGCCAACTAAAGTTAACCCTCCACATCTATCAAGACAACTGGAGCAGTGGGCCTTCTCTTAAATAACACCTGGGCCAGCACAGGTGAAACACCTTCCCACTAACGAGATAACAAACCAGCACAGGTGAAACACATACTGACTAACGTGGTGACACCAATCGGTGCGCCCCACATGCTAACGTGCTAACGTCCAACCTCAAAGAATAAATGGAAAGAACAAAGCCTGTAACACCTTCCACCTTAAGACAACATACACAGGACTAGCCAAAATATTGGACACACCTACTCATTCAAGGGTTTTAATTTATTTTGACTATTTTCTATGTATATTGTAGAATAATAGTGAAGACAAAACAACACTTATGGAATCAAGTAGTAACCAAAAAAGTGTTAGATTCTTCAAAGACGCCACCCTTTGCCGTGATGACAGCTTTGCAAACGCTTGGCATTCTCTCAACCAGCTTCATGAGATAGTCACCTGGAATGCATTCCAATTAACAGGTGTGCCTTGTGAAAAGTTAATTAGTGGAATTTCTTAACTTAATGTTTTTGTGCCAATCAGTTGTGACAAGGTAGGTTTGATATACAGAAGATAAAAGACCAAGTCCATATTATGGCAAGAACCGTTCAAAATGTGAGCTGACTTGGTCTTTTAACAAATAGGGCTATCTATTTAATAAGTAAAGATAAATGACAGTCAATTCAGAGCAGAATTCAAGAACTTTGAAAAATTCTTCAAGTACAGTTACAAAAACCATCAAGCGCTATGATGAAACTGGCTCTCATGACGACCGCCACAGGGAAAGAAGACCCAGAGTTACCTCTGCTGCAGAGGATAAGTTCAGTAGAGTTACCAGTCTCTCATGAGGACCGCCACAGGGAAAGAAGACCCAGAGTTACCTCTGCTGCAGAGGATAAGTTCAGTAGAGTTACCTGTCTCTCATGAGGACCGCCACAGGGAAAGAAGACCCAGAGTTACCTCTGCTGCAGAGGATAAGTTCAGTAGAGTTACCAGTCTCTCATGAGGACCGCCACAGGGAAAGAAGACCCAGAGTTACCTCTGCTGCAGAGGATAAGTTCAGTAGAGTTACCAGTCTCTCATGAGGACCGCCACAGGGAAAGAAGACCCAGAGTTACCTCTGCTGCAGAGGATAAGTTCAGTAGAGTTACCAGTCTCTCATGAGGACCGCCACAGGGAAAGAAGACCCAGAGTTACCTCTGCTGCAGAGGATAAGTTCAGTAGAGTTACCAGTCTCTCATGAGGACCGCCACAGGGAAAGAAGACCCAGAGTTACCTCTGCTGCAGAGGATAAGTTCAGTAGAGTTACCAGTCTCTCATGAGGACCGCCACAGGGAAAGAAGACCCAGAGTTACCTCTGCTGCAGAGGATAAGTTCAGTAGAGTTACCAGTCTCTCATGAGGACCGCCACAGGGAAAGAAGACCCAGAGTTACCTCTGCTGCAGAGGATAAGTTCAGTAGAGTTACCAGTCTCTCATGAGGACCGCCACAGGGAAAGAAGACCCAGAGTTACCTCTGCTGCAGAGGATAAGTTCAGTAGAGTTACCAGTCTCTCATGAGGACCGCCACAGGGAAAGAAGACCCAGAGTTACCTCTGCTGCAGAGGATAAGTTCAGTAGAGTTACCTGTCTCTCATGAGGACCGCCACAGGGAAAGAAGACCCAGAGTTACCTCTGCTGCAGAGGATAAGTTCAGTAGAGTTACCAGTCTCTCATGAGGACCGCCACAGGGAAAGAAGACCCAGAGTTACCTCTGCTGCAGAGGATAAGTTCAGTAGAGTTACCAGTCTCTCATGAGGACCGCCACAGGGAAAGAAGACCCAGAGTTACCTCTGCTGCAGAGGATAAGTTCAGTAGAGTTACCAGTCTCTCATGAGGACCGCCACAGGGAAAGAAGACCCAGAGTTACCTCTGCTGCAGAGGATAAGTTCAGTAGAGTTACCAGTCTCTCATGAGGACCGCCACAGGGAAAGAAGACCCAGAGTTACCTCTGCTGCAGAGGATAAGTTCAGTAGAGTTACCAGTCTCTCATGAGGACCGCCACAGGGAAAGAAGACCCAGAGTTACCTCTGCTGCAGAGGATAAGTTCAGTAGAGTTACCAGTCTCTCATGAGGACCGCCACAGGGAAAGAAGACCCAGAGTTACCTCTGCTGCAGAGGATAAGTTCAGTAGAGTTACCAGTCTCTCATGAGGACCGCCACAGGGAAAGAAGACCCAGAGTTACCTCTGCTGCAGAGGATAAGTTCAGTAGAGTTACCAGTCTCTCATGAGGACCGCCACAGGGAAAGAAGACCCAGAGTTACCTCTGCTGCAGAGGATAAGTTCAGTAGAGTTACCAGTCTCTCATGAGGACCGCCACAGGGAAAGAAGACCCAGAGTTACCTCTGCTGCAGAGGATAAGTTCAGTAGAGTTACCAGTCTCTCATGAGGACCGCCACAGGGAAAGAAGACCCAGAGTTACCTCTGCTGCAGAGGATAAGTTCAGTAGAGTTACCAGTCTCTCATGAGGACCGCCACAGGGAAAGAAGACCCAGAGTTACCTCTGCTGCAGAGGATAAGTTCAGTAGAGTTACCAGTCTCTCATGAGGACCGCCACAGGGAAAGAAGACCCAGAGTTACCTCTGCTGCAGAGGATAAGTTCAGTAGAGTTACCAGTCTCTCATGAGGACCGCCACAGGGAAAGAAGACCCAGAGTTACCTCTGCTGCAGAGGATAAGTTCAGTAGAGTTACCAGTCTCTCATGAGGACCGCCACAGGGAAAGAAGACCCAGAGTTACCTCTGCTGCAGAGGATAAGTTCAGTAGAGTTACCAGTCTCTCATGAGGACCGCCACAGGGAAAGAAGACCCAGAGTTACCTCTGCTGCAGAGGATAAGTTCAGTAGAGTTACCAGTCTCTCATGAGGACCGCCACAGGGAAAGAAGACCCAGAGTTACCTCTGCTGCAGAGGATAAGTTCAGTAGAGTTACCAGTCTCTCATGAGGACCGCCACAGGGAAAGAAGACCCAGAGTTACCTCTGCTGCAGAGGATAAGTTTTTATTTATTTATTTTATTTCATATATAAACCTAACCCTTTATTTAACCAGGTAGGCTAGTTGAGAACAAGTTCTCATTTACAACTGTGACCTGGCCAAGATAAAGCAAAGCAGTTCGATACCTACAACAACAGAGTTACACATGGAATAATCTGGACACAGAGCTTCATAGTAGGTGATTAGAGCGACTACCATACTCATGGGAAACAAGATCCCGGACGAGCCTCCTTTTGTTATGTCCAACCTCGAAATAGAAAATCCATAGCCTGTAACATACGATGCTCTATGTCCCTCTATGGGGTGTCCTCTACATACGATGCTCTACATCCCTCTATGGGGTGTACTCTACATACGATGCTCTATATCCCTCTACATACGATGATCTATATCCCTCTACATACGATGATCTATGTCCCACATCTAAACAGTCTAAGGCTTTACATCAACTCACACACCACCCCTGGAGAGGTAAAAAAATAATACATCTGTTTTCCACAATGAGTAGCAGCTGTAAAAATACAGTCATTTCTGCCTGGGGCAATCCTGCATTGGTACATCCATTTTCTCCAGCCTGTGTTAATGTCCCTCTGTCCTGCCTGTCCCCAGGTGGTGGAGAAGTTGATCCGAGGCCTGGCCATGGAGGACAGTAGAAACATGTTTTCCCTGTTTGAACACAACAACACTACGGACCGGGCTGTGGAGAGCAGAGTCCTCGTGGCTGACGTACTCGCCAAGTTTGAGAGGTGAGAGTTCAGCTGGAGAGAGAGAGAGATGCACAGAGAATAGCCTGGTCTCTGATCTGTTTGAGAGGTGAGAGTTCAGCTGGAGAGAGAGAGAGATGCACAGAGAATAGCCTGGTCTCTGGTCTGTTTGAGAGGTGAGAGTTCAGCTGGAGAGAGAGAGATGCACAGAGAATAGCCTGGTCTCTGATCTGTTTGAGGGGTGAGAGTTCAGCTGGAGAGAGAGAGAGATGCACAGAGAATAGCCTGGTCTCTGGTCTGTTTGAGAGGTGAGAGTTCAGCTGGAGAGAGAGAGATGCACAGAGAATAGCCTGGTCTCTGGTCTGTTTGAGAGGTGAGAGTTCAGCTGGAGAGAGAGAGAGATGCACAGAGAATAGCCTGGTCTCTGGTCTGTTTGAGAGGTGAGAGTTCAGCTGGAGAGAGAGATGCACAGAGAATAGCCTGGTCTCTGATCTGTTTGAGAGGTGAGAGTTCAGCTGGAGAGAGAGAGAGATGCACAGAGAATAGCCTGGTCTCTGGTCTGTTTGAGAGGTGAGAGTTCAGCTGGAGAGAGAGAGAGAGATGCACAGAGAATAGCCTGGTCTCTGATCTGTTTGAGAGGTGAGAGTTCAGCTGGAGAGAGAGATGCACAGAGAATAGCCTGGTCTCTGGTCTGTTTGAGAGGTGAGAGTTCAGCTGGAGAGAGAGAGATGCACAGAGAATAGCCTGGTCTCTGATCTGTTTGAGGGGTGAGAGTTCAGCTGGAGAGAGAGAGATGCACAGAGAATAGCCTGGTCTCTGGTCTGTTTGAGGGGTGAGAGTTCAGCTGGAGAGAGAGAGAGATGCACAGAGAATAGCCTGGTCTCTGGTCTGTTTGAGGGGTGAGAGTTCAGCTGGAGAGAGAGAGATGCACAGAGAATAGCCTGGTCTCTGATCTGTTTGAGAGGTGAGAGTTCAGCTGGAGAGAGAGAGAGATGCACAGAGAATAGCCTGGTCTCTGATCTGTTTGAGAGGTGAGAGTTCAGCTGGAGAGAGAGAGAGATGCACAGAGAATAGCCTGGTCTCTGATCTGTTTGAGAGGTGAGAGTTCAGCTGGAGAGAGAGAGAGATGCACAGAGAATAGCCTGGTCTCTGATCTGTTTGAGAGGTGAGAGTTCAGCTGGAGAGAGAGAGATGCACAGAGAATAGCCTGGTCTCTGGTCTGTTTGAGGGGTGAGAGTTCAGCTGGAGAGAGAGAGAGATGCACAGAGAATAGCCTGGTCTCTGGTCTGTTTGAGAGGTGAGAGTTCAGCTGGAGAGAGAGAGAGATGCACAGAGAATAGCCTGGTCTCTGATCTGTTTGAGAGGTGAGAGTTCAGCTGGAGAGAGAGAGAGATGCACAGAGAATAGCCTGGTCTCTGGTCTGTTTGAGGGGTGAGAGTTCAGCTGGAGAGAGAGAGAGATGCACAGAGAATAGCCTGGTCTCTGATCTGTTTGAGAGGTGAGAGTTCAGCTGGAGAGAGAGAGATGCACAGAGAATAGCCTGGTCTCTGGTCTGTTTGAGAGGTGAGAGTTCAGCTGGAGAGAGAGAGAGATGCACAGAGAATAGCCTGGTCTCTGATCTGTTTGAGAGGTGAGAGTTCAGCTGGAGAGAGAGAGATGCACAGAGAATAGCCTGGTCTCTGGTCTGTTTGAGAGGTGAGAGTTCAGCTGGAGAGAGAGAGATGCACAGAGAATAGCCTGGTCTCTGATCTGTTTGAGAGGTGAGAGTTCAGCTGGAGAGAGAGAGAGATGCACAGAGAATAGCCTGGTCTCTGGTCTGTTTGAGAGGTGAGAGTTCAGCTGGAGAGAGAGAGAGATGCACAGAGAATAGCCTGGTTTCTGGTCTGTTTGAGAGGTGAGAGTTCAGCTGGAGAGAGAGAGATGCACAGAGAATAGCCTGGTCTCTGGTCTGTTTGTGCTGGCGTGTCAATCCCTATGGCCATTGACCGTTTTATTTATTTTTATTTAACCTTTATTTAACTAGGCAAGTCAGTTAAGAACAAATTCTTAATTACAATGATTTTGCCAATAGGCATTTAAAATTGAGGACTAAACACACATCCCGACAAGAGACAACACAACACGACATAAAGAGAGACCTAAGACAACAACATAGCAAGGCAGCAACACATGACAACACAGCATGGTAGCAATACAACATGACAACAACATGGTAGCAACACAACATGACAACAACATGGTAGCAACACAACATTACAACAACATGGCAGCAACACAACATGACAACAACATGGTAGCAACACAACATGACAACAACATGGTAGCAACACATGACAACACAGCATGGTAGCAACACAACATGACAACAACATGGTAGCAACACAACATTAGAACAACATGGCAGCAACACAACATGACAACAACATGGTAGCAACACAACATGACAACAACATGGTAGCAACATGACAACAACAACATGGCAGCAACACAACATGACAACAACATGGCAGCAACACAACATTACAACAACATGGTAGCAACACAACATTACAACAACATGGTAGCAACACAACATTACAACAACATGGTAGCAACACAACATTACAACAACATGGTAGCAACACAACATTACAACAACATGGTAGCAACACAACATTACAACGACATGGTAGCAACACAACATGACAACGACATGGTAGCAACACAACATGACAACGACATGGCAGCAACACAACATGACAACGACATGGCAGCAGCACAACATGACAACGACATGGTAGCAGCACAACATGACAACGACATGGTAGCAACACAACATGACAACGACATGGCAGCAACACAACATGACAACGACATGGCAGCAGCACAACATGACAACGACATGGTAGCAGCACAACATGACAACGACATGGTAGCAGCACAACATGACAACGACATGGTAGCAGCACAACATGACAACGACATGGTAGCAGCACAACATGACAACAACATGGTAGCAACACAACATGACAACACCATGGTAGCAGCACAACATGGTAGCAACACAACATGACAACAACATGGTAGCAGGACAAAACATGGTACAAACATTATTGGTCACAGACAACAGCACAAAGGCAAGAAGGTAGAGACAACAATACATCACACAAAGCAGCCACAACTGTCAGTATGAGTGTCCATGATGGAGTCTGGATGAAAAGATTGAGATAAAACTGTCCAGTTTGTGTGTTTGTTGCAGCTCGTTCCAGACGCAGCTAGCTGCAGAGAGGAGCGACCCAGGGATGTGTGTGCTTTGGGGACCTTTAACAGAATGTGACTGGCAGAACGGGTGTTGAATGTGGAGGATGAGGGCTGCAGTAGATATCTCAGATAGGGGGGAGTGAGGCCTAAGAGGATTCTATAAATAAGCATCAACCAGTGGGTCTTGCGACAGGTATACAGAGATGACCAGTTTACAGAGGAGTATAGAGTGCAGTGATGTGTCCTATAAGGAGCATTGGTGGCAAATCTGATGGCCAAATGGTAAAGAACATCTAGCCACTCGAGAGCACCCTTACATGCCGATCTATAAATTATGTCTCTGTAATCTAGCATGGGTAGGATGGTCTTAGTTTGGCAGCTGGGGTGAAAGAGGAGCGATTACGATAGAGGAAACCAAGTCTAGATTTAACCTTAGCCTGCAGCTTTGATATGTGCTGAGAGAAGGACAGTGGACCGTCCAGCCGTACTCCCAAGTACTTGTATGAGGTGACTACCTCAAGCTCTAACCCTCAGAGGTAGTAATCAGACCTGTAGGGAGAGGGACATTCTTCTTACCAAACCACATGAACTTTGTTTTGGGGTGTTCAGAACAAGGTTTACGGTGGAGAAAGCTTGTTGAACATAGGGAAAAGTTAGCAAGACAACACAAACAGATCTGGGACCAGTCTACATGACCCACAAACCTCTTTGATGTTTTAGCAGAAATATAGTAATAATGAGGGTCTGAAATTGGTTTGGTTGATTGACTGATTGGTTGACTGATTGGTTGACTGACTGGTTTGGTTGATTGACTGATTGGTTTGGTTGATTGACTGATTGGTTTGGTTGATTGACTGATTGGTTTGGTTGATTGACTGATTGGTTTGGTTGATTGACTGATTGGTTTGGTTGATTGACTGATTGGTTGATTGACTGATTGGTTGATTGACTGATTGGTTGATTGACTGATTGGTTGACTGACTGGTTTGGTTGATTGACTGATTGGTTTGGTTGATTGACTGATTGGTTGATTGACTGATTGGTTTGGTTGATTGACTGTTTGGTTGATTGACTGATTGGTTGATTGACTGATTGGTTGATTGACTGATTGGTTGACTGACTGGTTTGGTTGATTGACTGATTGGTTTGGTTGATTGACTGATTGGTTGATTGACTGATTGGTTGATTGACTGATTGGTTGACTGACTGGTTTAGTTGATTGACTGATTGGTTTGGTTGGTTGACTGATTGGTTTGGTTGATTGACTGATTGGTTTGGTTGATTTCCAGGCTGTCAGGCAGTGAGGAGGTGGAGGAAGAGGGACAGTGGAGGCTCTACTTCAAACTCTACTGTTTCCTGGATGTAGAGAGCATGCCCAAGGAAGGGGTGGAGTTCGCTTTCATGTTCGAACAGGTTAGTCACCTCCATTTTGTTTTATTATTAGAAAGCACCTGAGTAGAAAAGTGTATACAATGTCGTGCTTTAGAGTCTTTTCAATTGCAATTCATTGACTTGTTGCAAACCTTCTTAGTTCTTCTTGCAATTTTTCTGTCCTCTTCCCTTTTTTTTGGAAGGCTTAAGCAAGCGCCCCGTTCCCATAGAAACCCTTAGTCGGGCCAGAATAGCTGTATCAATTCACTGACCTTTGTCTCTTTAATGTTGAGATTTCTACATGCTCTACTCAGATTCAGAGTGTTGCAATGTTGTTTTTCTTTACTAAAGGGGCGACTCCTTGTAAAACTCTGAGGGGGTTCAAATATGGAGGACGAGGACAGGAGGTTGATAGGCATCAAGTTTTTTTTTTTTTTGTTAATGTTTCAGTAGCTCAGAAGAAAACATGAGGAAGAAAGCGGACAAGTTCAATAAATATGTATTTTTTAACAATCTGGGACAAGAGTTGTTGCGAGGAAATGGCGGCAGGGTCGAGGGAACAAGGGAAAACCCTGGGAAATGTACAAAAGTACAAAGGTACAAAAATGGAAAACAGTACTTAAGTAGCTCAGAACGTGAAGTTGATGAGAGTGACATGGAGTTTGAAAGAATTGAAAAGCGAGAGGATGAAGGTTTTAAAAATGGAGGAGCAGATTCGGAACTGCAAGGTGTGGAGAGTGGAATGAAAGGAAAGGATGACGAAGATTATTCTGGCCCAGTGGGGTTTTCAGAGAGAATAGATCCTTCTGGCTGATCCATATATGGTGTCAGGTTGGGTGGAGAAGAGATTGTTGAGTCAAAGTAACTTAAAGTGGACTTGTGGTGATTTTTTTAGTGTGTTTTTTCCATCCAGAGGGAGTAGTTCTTGCTCTTAGGGACAAGAACTGACTTGTTTTGCTCTCTGGAGTAGGGCACTGAGTCTTTACCCAACAAAGTCATGTTCGGATGTGTCAGTTACCCAGTGAGAAATGTTGTCCCGAACCCATTATGGTGTTTTAGGTGCCAAGCTTATGGTCACATTGCAGCAGTGGGTAAAGGGAGATTTCTAGACGTGAGAAGCAGAAGGGCATGAGACAAAGCAATGTGCAGAAGTGGAGGCTGCTGAGGGGAGGACGGCTCATAATTATTTGTATTTATTATGGATCCCCATTAGTTCCTGCCAAGGCAGCAGCTACTCTTCCTGGGGTTTATTATGGATCCTCATTAGTTCCTGCCAAGGCAGCAGCTACTCTTCCTGGGGTTTATTATGGATCCCCATTAGTTCCTGCCAAGGCAGCAGCTACTCTTCCTGGGGTTTATTATGGATCCCCATTAGTTCCTGCCAAGGCAGCAGCTACTCTTCCTGGGGTTTATTATGGATCCCCATTAGTTCCTGCCAAGGCAGCAGCTACTCTACCTGGGGGTTATTATGGATCCCCATTAGTTCCTGCCCAGGCAGAAGCTACTCTTCCTGGGGTTTATTATGGATCCCCATTAGTTCCTGCCAAGGCAGCAGCTACTCTTCCTGGGGTTTATTATGGATCCCCATTAGTTCCTGCCAAGGCAGCAGCTACTCTTCCTGGGGTTTATTATGGATCCCCATTAGTTCCTGCCAAGGCAGCAGCTACTCTTCCTGGGGTTTATTATGGATCCCCATTAGTTCCTGCCAAGGCAGCAGCTACTCTACCTGGGGGTTATTATGGATCCCCATTATTTCCTGCCAAGGCAGCAGCTACTCTTCCTGGGGTTTATTATGGATCCCCATTAGTTCCTGCCAAGGCAGCAGCTACTCTTCCTGGGGTTTATTATGGATCCCCATTAGTTCCTGCCAAGGCAGCAGCTACTCTTCCTGGGGTTTATTATGGATCCCCATTAGTTCCTGCCAAGGCAGCAGCTACTCTACCTGGGGGTTATTATGGATCCCCATTAGTTCCTGCCCAGGCAGCAGCTACTCTTCCTGGGGTTTATTATGGATCCCCATTAGTTCCTGCCAAGGCAGCAGCTACTCTTCCTGGGGTTTATTATGGATCCCCATTAGTTCCTGCCAAGGCAGCAGCTACTCTTCCTGGGGTTTATTATGGATCCCCATTAGTTCCTGTCAAGGCAGCAGCTACCCTTCCTGGGGTTTATTATGGATCCACATTAGTTCCTGTCAAGGCAGAAGCTACTCTTCCTGGGGTTTATTATGGATCCCCATTAGTTCCTGTCAAGGCAGAAGCTACTCTTCCTGGGGTTTATTATGGATCCCCATTAGTTCCTGCCAAGGCAGCAGCTACTCTTCCTGGGGTTTATTATGGATCCCCATTAGTTCCTGCCAAGGCAGCAGCTACTCTTCCTGGGGTTTATTATGGATCCCCATTAGTTCCTGTCAAGGCAGCAGCTACCCTTCCTAGGGTTTATTATGGATCCCCATTAGTTCCTGTCAAGGCAGAAGCTACTCTTCCTGGGGTTTATTATGGATCCCCATTAGTTCCTGTCAAGGCAGAAGCTACTCTTCCTGGGGTTTATTATGGATCCCCATTAGTTCCTGCCAAGGCAGCAGCTACTCTTCCTGGGGTTTATTATGGATCCCCATTAGTTCCTGTCAAGGCAGAAGCTACTCTTCCTGGGGTTTATTATGGATCCCCATTAGTTCCTGTCAAGGCAGAAGCTACTCTTCCTGGGGTTTATTATGGATCCCCATTAGTTCCTGTCAAGGCAGAAGCTACTCTTCCTGGGGTTTATTATGGATCCTCATTAGTTCCTGCCAAGGCAGAAGCTACTCTGCCTGGGGTTTATTATGGATCCCCATTAGTTCCTGCCAAGGCAGCAGCTACTCTTCCTGGGGTTTATTATGGATCCCCATTAGTTCCTGTCAAGGCAGAAGCTACTCTTCCTGGGGTTTATTATGGATCCCCATTAGTTCCTGTCAAGGCAGAAGCTACTCTTCCTGGGGTTTATTATGGATCCCCATTAGTTCCTGTCAAGGCAGAAGCTACTCTTCCTGGGGTTTATTATGGATCCTCATTAGTTCCTGCCAAGGCAGAAGCTACTCTGCCTGGGGTTTATTATGGATCCCCATTAGTTCCTGCCAAGGCAGCAGCTACTCTTCCTGGGGTTTATTATGGATCCCCATTAGTTCCTGTCAAGGCAGAAGCTACTCTTCCTGGGGTTTATTATGGATCCCCATTAGTTCCTGTCAAGGCAGAAGCTACTCTTCCTGGGGTTTATTATGGATCCCCATTAGTTCCTGTCAAGGCGGAAGCTACTCTTCCTGGGGTTTATCATGGATCCCCATTAGTTCCTGTCAAGGCAGCAGCTACTCTTCCTGGGGTTTATTATGGATCCCCATTAGTTCCTGCCAAGACAGCAGCTACTCTTCCCGGGGTCCAAACATATTAAAGCACTTACATGACATGTATAACAAAAGATAAAACACTAGCACATATAACATTATTACACCACTACATATCTACTATACATAATGCTTAATACCACCATACAACAATATCACAATGAACGTGTCTGTACCTTTGTGTGTGTGTCTCTTCACAGTCCCCGTTATTCTATAAAGGTGTGTTTTTACCTGCTGTTTTTTAAAATCGGATTTTACTGCCTGCATCAGTTACCTGATGTGGAATAGAGTTCAATGTAGTCATAACTGTATAAGTGCTGGAATGCAGTGCAATTCATGTCCATTCCAGACAATTTTAGGAGCCGTCCTCCCCACAGCAGCCACACCTAATGTGCAGTATGGGTGGAAAAAGTAGTGAGTTACCTGTAGGGGTTCCCATGGTGCTGGAGAGCTGTCCGGTGAGAGAGAGGCAGGTTGAGGTTGATTCTGTGTAGCTCAGTTGGTAGAGCATGGTGCCTGCAAGTGAGATTGTGGGTTCAATTCCCACTGGGGACCAGAAAGAAAATATATGTACTCATTACTCTTCAGTCGCTCTGGATAAGAGCAGCTGCTGAATGAAATGTAAATAGTGGTGAGGTTTTAATGGGTGTAGGATTAGTTGGTATAGTAGTGAGGTTTTAATGGGTGTAGGGTTAGTTGGTATAGTAGTGAGGTTTTAATGGGTGTAGGGTTAGTTGGTATAGTAGTGAGGTTTTAATGGGTGTAGGGTTAGTTGGTATAATAGTGAGGTTTTAATGGGTGTAGGGTTAGTTGGTATAGTAGTGAGGTTTTAATGGGTGTAGGGTTAGTTGGTATAGTAGTGAGGTTTTAATGGGTGTAGGGTTAGTTGTTATAGTAGTGAGGTTTTAATGGGTGTAGGGTTAGTTGGTATAGTAGTGAGGTTTTAATGGGTGTAGGGTTAGTTGGTATAGTAGTGAGGTTTTAATGGGTGTAGGGTTAGTTGGTATAGTAGTGAGGTTTTAATGGGTGTAGGGTTAGTTGGTATAGTAGTGAGGTTGTAATGAGTACAAGGTTAGTTGGTAGTGAGGTTTTAATGGGTACAGGGTTAGTTGGTATAGTAGTGAGGTTTTAATGGGTGTAGGGTTAGTTGGTAGTGAGGTTTTAATGGGTACAGGGTTAGTTGGTATAGTGGGGAGGTTTTAATGGGTACAGGGTTAGTTGGTATAGTAGTGAGGTTTTAATGGGTGTAGGGTTAGTTGGTAGTGAGGTTTTAATGGGTACAGGGTTAGTTGGTATAGTAGTGAGGTTTTCACGGTTTCATCAGCAGTGGCTTGTCTTAGAAGACTGGTGAAGAAGTTGGTTGTGAAGGTTCAGGGCTGGCGTGGTTACACCTGGTCTGCGGTTGTGAGGCCGGTTGGACGTACTGCCAAATTATCTAAAACACTGTTGGAGGCGGCTTATGGTAGAGTAATGAAAATTAAATTATCTGGCAACAGTTCTGGTAGACATTCCTGCAGTCAGCATGCTGTGGCGTTGTGTGACAAAACTGCACATTTTAGAGTGGC
>NC_048586.1:51512576-51525076 GCF_013265735.2 Oncorhynchus mykiss | reverse complement strand
ATGTCATGTCACTGTGTTAACTAAACTCCAGACTAGCTTCAACACCATACAACTCTCCTTCCGTGGCCTCCAACTGCTCTTAAATGCAAGTAAAACTAAATGCATGCTCTTCAACCGATCGCTGCCTGCACCTGCCCGCCGGTCCAGCATCACTACTCTGGACGGTTCTGACTTAGAATACGTGGGCAACTACAAATACCAAGGTGTCTGGTTAGACTGTAAACTCTCCTTCCAGACTCACATTAAGCATCTCCAATCCAAAATTAAATCTAGAATTGGCTTCCTATTTCGCAACAAAGCTTCATTCACTCATGCTGCCACACATACCCTCGTAATACTGACTATCCTACCAATCCTTGACTACCGATCCTTGACACCCCATATACTACCCACCACTGCGACCTGTATGCTCTCGTTGGCTGGTCCTTGCTACATATTCGTCGCCAAACCCACTGGCTCCAGGTCATCTATAAGTCTTTGCTAGGTAAAGCTCCGCCTTATCTCAGCTCACTGGTCACCATAACACCCACCTGTAGCATGCGCTCCAGCAGGTATATCTCACTGGTCATCCCCAAAGCCAGCACCTCTTTTGGCTGGTTTTCCTTCCAGTTCTCTGCTGCCCATGACTGGAATGAATTGCAAAAATCACTGAAGTTGGAGACTGATATCTCAGCTGTACACAGCCCATCTGTAAATAGCCCATCCAACCAACTACCTACCTCATCCCATATTCGTTTTTGTTTTTCTGCTCTTTTGTACACCAGTATTTCTACTTGCACATCATCATCTGCTCATCTTTCACTCCAGTGTAAATTGCTCAATTGTAATGATTCACCACTATTGGCCTATTTATTGCCTGACCTCCCTTATCTTACTTCATTTGCACACACTGGATATAGACTTTTCTATTGTGTTATTGACTGTACATTTGTTTACGTGTAACTCTGTGTTGTTGTTTGTGTCACACTGCTTTGCTTTATCTTGGCCAGGTCACAGTTGTAAATGAGAACTTGTTCTCAACTGGCCTACCTGGTTAAATAAAGGGTTAGGGTTATATATATAATATATAAATACCTGGTTAAATAAAGGGTTAGGGTTATATATATAATATATAAATACCTGGTTAAATAAAGGGTTAGGGTTATATATATAATATATAAATACCTGGTTAAATAAAGGGTTAGGGTTATATATATAATATATAAATACCTGGTTAAATAAAGGGTTAGGGTTATATATATAATATATAAATACCTGGTTAAATAAAGGGTTAGGGTTATATATATAATATATAAATACCTGGTTAAATAAAGGGTTATGGTTATATATATATAATATATAAATACCTGGTTAAATAAAGGGTTAGGGTTATATATATATAATATATAAATACCTGGTTAAATAAAGGGTTAGGGTTATATATATAATATATAAATACCTGGTTAAATAAAGGGTTAGGGTTATATATATATAATATATAAATACCTGGTTAAATAAAGGGTTAGGGTTATATATATAATATATTAATACCTGGTTAAATACAGGGTTAGGGTTATATATATATAATATATAAATACCTAGTTAAATAAAGGGTTAGGGTTATATATATATATATATATAATATAAAAATACCTGGTTAAATAAAGGGTTAGGGTTATATATATATATATATATATATATATATATATATATATATATATATAATTTAAAAATACCTGGTTAAATAAAGGGTTAGGGTTATATATATAATATATAAATACCTGGTTAAATAAAGGGTTAGGGTTATATATATAATATATAAATACCTGGTTAAATAAAGGGTTAGGGTTATATATATAATATATTAATACCTGGTTAAATAAAGGGTTAGGCTTATATATATAATATATAAATACCTGGTTAAATAAAGGGTTAGGGTTATATATATAATATATTAATACCTGGTTAAATAAAGGGTTAGGGTTATATATATAATATATAAATACCTGGTTAAATAAAGGGTTAGGGTTATATATATAATATATAAATACCTAGTTAAATAAAGGGTTAGGGTTATATATATAATATATAAATACCTGGTTAAATAAAGGGTTAGGGTTATATATATAATATATTAATACCTGGTTAAATAAAGGGCTAGGGTTATATATATAAATACCTGGTTAAATAAAGGGTTAGGGTTATATATATAATATATAAATACCTGGTTAAATAAAGGGTTAGGGTTATATATATAATATATAAATACCTGGTTAAATAAAGGGTTAGGGTTATATATATAATATATTAATACCTGGTTAAATAAAGGGCTAGGGTTATATATATAAATACCTGGTTAAATAAAGGGTTAGGGTTATATATATATAATATATAAATACCTGGTTAAATAAAGGGTTAGGGTTATATATATAATATATAAATACCTGGTTAAATAAAGGGTTAGGGTTATATATATATAATATATAAATACCTGGTTAAATAAAGGGTTAGGGTTATATATATAATATATAAATACCTGGTTAAATAAAGGGTTAGGGTTATATATATAATATATAAATACCTGGTTAAATAAAGGGTTAGGGTTATATATATATATAAACACCTGGTTAAATAAAGGGTTAGGGTTATATATATAATATATAAATACCTGGTTAAATAAAGGGTTAGGATTATATATATATAATATATAAATACCTGGTTAAATAAAGGGTTATATATATAAATACCTGGTTAAATAAAGGGTTAGGATTATATATATAATATATAAATACCTGGTTAAATAAAGGGTTAGGGTTATATATATAATATATAAATACCTGGTTAAATAAAGGGTTAGGCTTATATATATAATATATAAATACCTGGTTAAATAAAGGGTTAGGGTTATATATATAATATATAAATACCTGGTTAAATAAAGGGTTAGGGTTATATATATAATATATAAATACCTGGTTAAATAAAGGGTTAGGGTTATATATATATAATATATAAATACCTGGTTAAATAAAGGGTTAGGGTTATATATATAATATATAAATACCTGGTTAAATAAAGGGTTAGGGTTATATATATAATATATAAATACCTGGTTAAATAAAGGGTTAGGGTTATATATATAATATATAAATACCTGGTTAAATAAAGGGTTAGGGTTATATATATATAATATATAAATACCTGGTTAAATAAAGGGTTAGGGTTATATATATAATATATTAATACCTGGTTAAATAAAGGGTTATGGTTATATATATAATATATAAATACCTGGTTAAATAAAGGGTTAGGGTTATATATATAATATTTAAATACCTGGTTAAATAAAGGGTTAGGGTTATATATATATAAACACCTGGTTAAATAAAGGGTTAGGGTTATATATATAATATATAAATACCTGGTTAAATAAAGGGTTAGGATTATATATATAAATACCAGGTTAAATAAAGGGTTAGGATTATATATATAAATACCAGGTTAAATAAAGGTAAAATAAAATACATGTCTCCTCCAGGCTCATGAGTCTCTGACCAGCGGTCACCTCCCGGCCCCAGAAGACACCCTTCAGCACCTGGCCGCTCTCAGGCTCCAGTTCCTCCATGGGGACGAGGCCCGGGGCAGCTGGTCTCTGGACACTGTCTACCCTGTAGGGAGGCTCCGCGCACGCATCCTGCACTTCACCAAGGTACTTATATATTTGTCATAAGCCCTCAGGTTTACAGTGCATTCGGAAAGTGTGAATAAGGTATTTCAGTTTTAAATTTTTAATAAATGTGACAAAATGTCTGTCTCAGATTGACCCTGTGTGGCTTGACACAACTGCGTGTGAGCATACATATGTACAATGTGTGCCATCTGGGGAGGTTGACAACTACGCAAATTTCAAATTTACGTTTGTATTGTATAGGTGGACTAACAATGTGGGGTTGTATAGGTGGACTAGCAATGTGGGGTTGTTTTTTATATTTTTGGACTAACAAAGTGGGATTGTTTTGTATAGGTGGGCGCGGCGGGGCCTGTGGGCCAAACCCTTGAGCGGAGGCGGACCAGCTTCCTGGACGGGACACTGCGCCGCAGCGGGCTGAAGACGGGCTCCATGAAGAAACAGAAGATGGAGGAGGAACAGGTAGCCTAGCGGTTAGAGGAGGAACAGGTAGCCTAGCGGTTAGAGGAGGATCAGGTAGCCTAGCGGTTAGAGGAGGATCAGGTAGCCTAGAGGTTAGAGGAGGATCAGGTAGCCTAGCGGTTAGAGGAGGATCAGGTAGCCTAGCGGTTAGAGGAGGAACAGGTAGCCTAGCGGTTAGAGGAGGAACAGGTAGCCTAGCGGTTAGCGGAGGATCAGGTAGCCTAGCGGTTAGAGGAGGATCAGGTAGCCTAGCCTAGCGGTTAGAGGAGGAACAGGTAGCCTAGCGGTTAGAGGAGGATCAGGTAGCCTAGCGGTTAGCGGAGGATCAGGTAGCCTAGCGGTTAGAGGAGGATCAGGTAGCCTAGCGGTTAGAGGAGGATCAGGTAGCCTAGCGGTTAGAGGAGGATCAGGTAGCTTAGCGGTTAGAGGAGGATCAGGTAGCCTAGCGGTTAGAGGAGGATCAGGTAGCCTAGCGGTTAGAGGAGGAACAGGTAGCCTAGCGGTTAGAGGAGGAACAGGTAGCCTAGCGGTTAGAGGAAGAACAGGTAGCCTAGCGGTTAGAGGAGGAACAGGTAGCCTAGCGGTTAGAGGAGGAACAGGTAGCCTAGCGGTTAGAGGAGGAACAGGTAGCCTAGCGGTTAGAGGAGGAAGAGGTAGCCTAGCGGTTAGAGGAGGAACAGGTAGCCTAGCGGTTAGAGGAGGAACAGGTAGCCTAGCGGTTAGAGGAGGAAGAGGTAGCCTAGCGGTTAGAGGAGGAACAGGTAGCCTAGCGGTTAGAGGAGGAACAGGTAGCCTAGCGGTTAGAGGAGGAACAGGTAGCCTAGCGGTTAGAGGAGGAACAGGTAGCCTAGCGGTTAGAGGAGGAACAGGTAGCCTAGCGGTTAGAGGAGGAACAGGTAGCCTAGCGGTTAGAGGAGGAACAGGTAGCCTAGCGGTTAGAGGAGGAACAGGTAGCCTAGCGGTTAGAGGAGGATCAGGTAGCCTAGCGGTTAGCGGAGGATCAGGTAGCCTAGCGGTTAGAGGAGGAACAGGTAGCCTAGCGGTTAGAGGAGGAACAGGTAGCCTAGCGGTTAGAGGAGGAACAGGTAGCCTAGCCTAGCGGTTAGAGGAGGAACAGGTAGCCTAGCCCTTGAGGAAGGTACTAATAAAGTATCGTTCTTGTTCAGATGCTGGAGATGTGGGTGAAGGAGGAGACTTCAGCCACCAGAACCTCCATCGTAGAGAAGTGGTCCAGACTTCAGGGACTGGACCAGCACACTGCCATGCTCAAATACATGAATATCATCAAGGAGTGGCCCGGATATGGGTCCACACTGTTCGACGTAGAGGTAACTACATGACAACACAGACTAGCGTCCTGTCCAGGGGGTGGCCTTCAAGCTGCAGAGCCCTGCGGTTGCAGGCGGTGCAGTTGCCGTACCAGGCGGTGATGTAGCCCAACAGGATGCTCTCATATGTGTATTTCTAAAAGTTTGTGAGAGTCTTAGGGGCCAAGCCGATGTTGCGTGTTCTTCAACGCACTGTCACACACACAGGGCCATTTCAGATAGTCGGTGATGTGCACTCCGAGGAACTTTAAGCTTTTCACCTTCTCCACTGCGGTCTCGTCGATGTGGATAGGCGCGTGCTCCTGCTTTTTCCTGAAATCCACGATCCATGGGATCAAATAGTGGGCTTTTGCACAGATGGTGGTCAGATAGTGGGCTTTTGCACACGGTGGTCAGGCCTCTGCACGCTAGTTGTAAATGTGGCTCCCTCTGCCATATGGACATATTGATACACCAAGAGCTTGGTGGGTATCGAGGGGGAGTGTTGGAAACATTTTACACATTGAGAGAGGAACTGTTGTCATTCACAATGGATGTAGAAATAATAATTTTAAAACAGACTTGGTTGACTTTCTTTGTAATGAAACAAACTGAACAAACGGAATTTAAGAAAACAGGAGAAATTCAAAAACATTCTCCAGATGAGTGACAGAATCAGTAGGTAACGGGGCGAAGGGGAGGTAACGGGGCGAAGGGGAGGTAACGGGGCGAAGGGGAGGTAACGGGGCGAAGGGGAGGTAACGGGGCGAAGGGGAGGTAACGGGGCGAAGGGGAGTTAACGGGGCGAAGGGGAGGTAACGGGGCGAAGGGGAGGTAACGCAGAGAAGGGGAGGTAACGCGGAGAAGGGGAGGTAACGCGGAGAAGGGGACGTAACGCGGAGAAGGGGAGGTAACGCGGCGAAGGGGAGGTAACGCGGCGAAGGGGAGGTAACGCGGAGAAGGGGAGGTAACGCGGAGAAGGGGAGGTAACGCGGAGAAGGGGAGGTAACGCGGAGAAGGGGAGGTAACGCGGAGAAGGGGAGGTAACGCGGAGAAGGGGAGGTAACGCGGAGAAGGGGAGGTAACGCGGCGAAGGGGAGGTAACGCGGCGAAGGGGAGGTAACGCGGAGAAGGGGAGGTAACGCGGAGAAGGGGAGGTAACGCGGAGAAGGGGAGGTAACGCGGAGAAGGGGAGGTAACGCGGAGAAGGGGAGGTAACGCGGAGAAGGGGAGGTAACGTAACGCAGGGAAGGGAAGGTAGCGTAACGCGGAGAAGGGAAGGGAAGGTAACGTAACGCGGAGAAGGGAAGGTAACGTAACGCGGAGAAGGGAGGGTAACGTAACGCGGAGAAGGGAGGGTAACGTAACGCGGAGAAGGGGAGGTAACGTAACGCGGAGAAGGGGAGGTAACGTAACGCGGAGAAGGGGAGGTAACGTAACGCGGAGAAGGGGAGGTAACGTAACGCGGAGAAGGGAAGGGAAGGTAACGTAACGCGGAGAAGGGAGGGTAACGTAACGCGGAGAAGGGAGGGTAACGTAACGCGGAGAAGGGAGGGTAACGTAACGCGGAGAAGGGGAGGTAACGTAACGCGGAGAAGGGAAGGGGAGGTAACGCGGAGAAGGGAAGGGGAGGTAACGCGGAGAAGGGAAGGGGAGGTAACGCGGAGAAGGGAAGGTAACGTAACGCGGAGAAGGGAAGGTAACGTAACGCGGAGAAGGGAAGGTAACGTAACGCGGAGAAGGGGAGGTAACGTAACGCGGAGAAGGGGAGGTAACGTAACGCGGAGAAGGGGAGGTAACGTAACGCAGGGAAGGGAAGGTAACGTAACGCGGAGAAGGGAGGGTAACGTAACGAGGAGAAGGGAGGGTAACGTAACGCGGAGAAGGGAAGGTAACGTAACGCGGAGAAGGGGAGGTAACGTAACGCGGAGAAGGGGAGGTAACGTAACGCGGAGAAGGGAAGGGAAGGTAACGTAACGCGGAGAAGGGAGGGTAACGTAACGCGGAGAAGGGAGGGTAACGTAACGCGGAGAAGGGAAAGTAACGTAACGCGGAGAAGGGGAGGTAACGTAACGCGGAGAAGGGAAAGTAACGTAACGCGGAGAAGGGAAAGTAACGTAACGCAGGGAAGGGAAGGTAACGTAACGCGGAGAAGGGAGGGTAACGTAACGCGGAGAAGGGAAGGGAAGGTAACGTAACGCGGAGAAGGGAGGGTAACGTAACGCGGAGAAGGGAAAGTAACGTAACGCAGGGAAGGGAAGGTAACGTAACGCGGAGAAGGGAAAGTAACGTAACGCGGAGAAGGGGAGGTAACGTAACGCGGAGAAGGGAAGGTAACGCAGAGAAGGGAAGGTAACGTAACGGGGAGAAGGGAAGGTAACGTAACGCGGAGAAGGGGAGGTAACGTAACGCGGAGAAGGGAAGGTAACGCGGAGAAGGGAAGGTAACGTAACGCGGAGAAGGGGAGGTAACGTAACGCGGAGAAGGGGAGGTAACGCAGAGAAGGGGAGGTAACGTAACGCGGAGAAGGGAAGGTAACGTAACGCGGAGAAGGGAGGGTAACGTAATGCGGAGAAGGGAGGGTAACGTAACGTGGAGAAGGGAAGGTAACGCAGGGAAGGTAACGTAACGCGGAGAAGGGAAGGTAACGTAACGCGGAGAAGGGAGGTAACGCGGAGAAGGGGAGGTAACGTAACGCGGAGAAGGGAAGGTAACGTAACGCAGAGAAGGGAAGGTAACGTAACGCGGAGAAGGGGAGGTAACGTAACGCGGAGAAGGGAAGGTAACGTAACGCGGAGAAGGGGAGGTAACGTAACGCGGAGAAGGGGAGGTAACGCGGAGAAGGGGAGGTAACGTAACGCGGAGAAGGGAAGGTAACGTAACGCGGAGAAGGGAGGGTAACGTAACGCGGAGAAGGGAGGGTAACGTAACGCGGAGAAGGGAAGGTAACGCAGGGAAGGTAACGTAACGCGGAGAAGGGAAGGTAACGTAACGCGGAGAAGGGAAGGTAACGCAGGGAAGGTAACGTAACGCGGAGAAGGGAAGGTAACGTAACGCGGAGAAGGGAAGGTAACGCAGGGAAGGTAACGTAACGCGGAGAAGGGAAGGTAACGTAACGCGGAGAAGGGAGGTAACGTAACAAGGAGAAGGGAGGGTAACGTAACGCGGAGAAGGTAACGTAACGCGGAGAAGGTAACGTAACGCGTAGAAGGGAAGGTAACGTAACGCGGAGAAGGGAAGGTAACGTAACGCGGAGAAGGGAAGGTAACGTAACGCGGAGAAGGGAAGGTAACGTAACGCGGAGAAGGGAAGGTAACGCGGAGAAGGGAAGGTAACGTGGAGAAGGGAAGGTAACGTAACGCGGAGAAGGGAAGGTAACGTGGAGAAGGGGAGGTAACGCGGAGAAGGGAAGGTAACGTAACGCGGAGAAGGGAAGGTAACGCGGAGAAGGGAAGGTAACGTGGAGAAGGGAAGGTAACGTAACGTGGAGAAGGGAAGGTAACGTGGAGAAGGGGAGGTAACGCGGAGAAGGGAAGGTAACGTAACGCGGAAAAGGGAGGGTAACGTAACGCGGAGAAGGGAAGGTAACGTAACGCGGAGAAGGGAAGGTAACGTAACACGGAGAAGGGAGGGTAACGCGGAGAAGGGAGGGTAACGCGGAGAAGGGAAGGTAACGTAACGCGGAGAAGGGAAGGTAACGTAACGCGGAGAAGGGAAGGTAACGTAACGCGGAGAAGGGAAGGTAACGTAACGCGGAGAAGGGAAGGTAACGCGGAGAAGGGAAGGTAACGCGGAGATGGGAGGGTAACGTAACGCGGAGATGGGAGGGTAACGTAACGCGGAGAAGGGAGGGTAACGTAACGCGGAGAAGGGAAGGTAACGTAACGCGGAGAAGGGAGGGTAACGTAACGAGGAGAAGGGAAGGGGAGGTAACGCGGAGAAGGGGAGGTAACGTAACGCGGAGAAGGGAAGGTAACGTAACGCGGAGAAGGGAAGGTAACGTAACGCGGAGAAGGGAAGGTAACGTAACGCGGAGAAGGGAAGGTAACGTAACGAGGAGAAGGGAAGGTAACGTAACGAGGAGAAGGGAAGGTAACGTAACGAGGAGAAGGGAAGGTAACGTAACGCGGAGAAGGGAAGGTAACGTAACGCGGAGAAGGGGAGGTAACGCGGAGAAGGGAAGGTAACGTAACGCGGAGAAGGGAAGGTAACGTAACGCGGAGAAGGGAAGGTAACGTAACGCGGAGAAGGGAAGGTAACGTAACGAGGAGAAGGGAAGGTAACGTAACGAGGAGAAGGGAAGGTAACGTAACGCGGAGAAGGGAAGGTAACGTAACGCGGAGAAGGGGAGGTAACGCGGAGAAGGGAAGGTAACGCAGGGAAGGCAACGCGGAGAAGGGAAGGTAACGTAACGCGGAGAAGGGAAGGAAATTGGTTGCTGGTTTCCATCGCCTGGCTTTGAAAATGTATTTGATCATACTTGGTATCTGACCTGTCTGTTTATGTCTCGGTCTCTCTCTCTCTCTGTCTCCTCAGTGTAAAGAAGGAGGCTTTCCTCATGACCTGTGGCTGAGTGTGAGTGCAGAGAACGTGTCGGTCTACAAGAGAGGAGAACCCAAACCTCTGGAGACGTTCCCCTACGAACACATCATCTTCTTCGGATCTCCCCAGGCCACTACCTATAAGATCACAGTGGACGACAGAGATATGTTCTTTGAGACACCTCTGGTACAGTATTATACCATAATACAACATTATAGATTATAAATGACCAGTCTGGTCCCAGGTCTGTTTATAACACCAGATTATAAATGACCAGTAGTAGCCTTGTCCCAGGTCTGTTTATAACACCAGATTATAAATGACCAGTAGTAGCCTGGTCCCAGGTCTGTTTATAACACCAGATTATAAATGACCAGTAGTAGCCTGGTCCCAGGTCTGTTTATAACACCAGATTAGAAATGACCAGTAGCCTGGTCCCAGGTCTGTTTATAACACCAGATTAGAAATGACCAGTAGCCTGGTCCCAGGTCTGTTTATAACACCAGATTATAAATGACCAGTAGTAGCCTGGTCCCAGGTCTGTTTATAACACCAGATTAGACATGACCAGTAGCCTGGTTCCCAGGCCTGTTGCCAACTCCATTAGTGTCAACAGACATGTTTGGCATGACAATGAGTGACAGAGAATTGACATGATAGCACAAACAGACTGGACCCCCAGGCTAGCCTTTCAGAATGTCAACCAACAAAGCCTTGGCTGTTATGACGCTTTTAAACAAGTATCTGTTCAGTGTGCATCGTTCATTTGTTTGTTTTCCCTGCTGTTAAAACTCTCATCTGGGGTGTTTCAGGTTGGAGAGATCACTAAGATCATGAAAGCCTACATCAACATGATAGTAAAGAAGAGATGCAGTGTCAGATCTGGGCCCAGCTACGGAACCAACTGGATCAGGTGATTAGGGACAGGACACAGCCCAGTTGGCTTCCTACCGCCCCTGACCAGAAGGCTACAAGGCAGCAGGGTCCATGAAGACAGGACTGTTCTCCTCAACTCAGATGTCTGAATAACTGAAAGCAGGCTGCTATTCAGCTACTCCAGAACTCGTCCAACTCCCGGTGTCCCTCAGTGTGGTACGCCAAGCCAACATTCTAGAACATGCTAAAAGGCGGAACTGCGTTCCTCAACCGTTTCCTATTGCTATTCTATAGCTGTCGACAGAGTGGATACCACGTTACCTTCTGCTATTATTTACATCAATTTATCAATAGTATGGAAAAATCAGGATGTCACATCATATTTCCTTCTGTATCAAGTTCTAGCATTTTCCAATGGATTGAGAGAGAAATGTTTCACTGTCAAGCCTTCCCCTGACTAGCTCCCCTTTCCTTATAAGAATGTTGTGTCTATTTTTAAATTGGCAAGTGTTATTATTTTTATTATAATAACATATGTAAATGAATGGGCGCCCAACTATACCGTTATATATTTACAATGAGAAGAAGTTATTTGTCTAAGTAAGGTTGAAAGACTTTCCCCTCAGGTTTTTCTGAGCAATAGGAGTTGAATCCCAAACCAACCACAGACCCAGGGAGTTGAACCTCTTTACATTTGAATGCCTTAAATGGGTTCACTGCTTCCATCCATGTGGTTATTCGTCTACTTTGGACTGTAAGTAATAGTTTTGACTTTCAGGAATGGCATCCCCAAGCCAGCGTTATGTCAGGGTTAATAGCTTGATGGTTATAACCAGTTATAATGCTTGTGGCAGAAGCTGCTATTCTTTAGCCTGGTCCCAGATCTGTTTGTGCTATTGCCTCCTCTGAGTATGAAGCTTAACATGTTTGAAATGACAATTCCATAAGAAGTTGGCAAAAGAGCAGAAAAGCAGGCTGGTGCCCAAAGCTAGCCATTCTACCCAGTGCCCGAGAAACAGGTTTTTAACTCTGGTGAAATAACACTTGTATTTTATATAACTAGAACAAACAATACATAATCCATCACTACTATATTCAGGTTATTATTTATTTACTATAAAGGCAGTGGTTTAATACAGAACATTTTGCTTAATTCTAAAGAACATCATTATAGAATTTAGTCTGAGGTGTTTTCATTTAAATGTTTTATTTGCTATTTTGATTTGAAACCAGATTCGTCCTTGTAATGAAATGTTTTGTGTGACTGAAACTGTTTGAAAGAGAGCGTGCCGTGTTGAGGAAGGTACTTCCTGGTTTTTGTGTTACTGAAGTATTGTTGGTCACGAGCGATAGAGCAGGGTTAACCATTTGGCACCCCAACTTTTACGAGCAAATATTATCTTAGAAATTGTTGGACGCATGACTGTAAAAAAACACCTGCACCTCAGCTCCAAATGATTCAAATTTTGTCTGTTCTAAAGTATTCCCACGCCTAAGAGACATTGACTGGACACAACATTAGGAACACCTACTCATATTGCGTTTCACCCCCTTTTGCCCTCAGAACAGCCTCAATTTGTCAGGGGCATGGACAATACAAGGTGTCGAAAGTGTTTCCCAGGGATGCTGGCCCATGTTGACTCCAA
>NC_048586.1:51477576-51505076 GCF_013265735.2 Oncorhynchus mykiss | reverse complement strand
GGTGACATTTGCGCGATCGGTTTTCTATCGCTAATTTTCACGTTACGCCAATGATAGGATGTCACCGCGTGGGACAGTGGGTCAATAAACCTTGTCGAAGTGGGCGCCCTGATATTAGTTGATGAGGTAGGCAGGTCACTGCCTGGGAAGGTCTCCCACTCAGAAGTACGACACGGGGACGGGAGAATCTATCAAATAGCGCACCTCTAATTTAAAGTACGAATGCAATTAGTAAAATCAGTCACACTACGAAATGCTCACAAATAAACCACAAATGCTCGAGTGCCAAATCAACTGTGTGTGTGACTACCATTTCGTATCAAAAGTTGTCCAAAAACAGTCAAATAGGTAAGGTTTTGTGATGCATTTCTGTTTGTGTTTTTACTAGTCTTTATGCTAGAATAAAGCTGTTCAATTTGATAGAGATTTTCCACAGCTCTAAACAATTAGAAAAATCTACTTTTTATAAAAAATAATTTTATTGCGCTGTTTATTTTTGTAGTCTTTACACAGTTCATAAATTGATTTACAGATCTTGTTGCAGCAATACTCGAAATTGGATATCACGAAATTTGGGTTTAAAAAAGGGGTTGTCTAGGTCTTGTCCAATTCTCGGGAGCGCGTATAAAACAGATTTGCGCGCTCATGTGTGCACGGTCCCTAGAACATATAGACACGTGATCCCCGTGAGCCAATTAGAGTTTAAAACATTATGCGCGCTCCTGGTCGAAACGGAGAAGACTGAGAGAAGTGAAAAAGCGCAAATATTTATCTGTCTGTAAATTAGTACATCGTTGAGCAATAACTAGCTACACAATGTCTGAAGAAAAGCCAAAGGTAAGCCATGTTATGTCTCTATGATTGAATATTTTCCATATTTCATTGCATTCTTGCCAGTCGAGTTTGTGTGTGTTTACATGGCAGATTCCGCATTTGAGCGGGTAAAAAAGAGAAAACAAAGGTTCGTTGATTTGCGGATTTATGGCTGGACGTGCAACGTTTAGCGTGTAGAAAAATGTCTAGCTAGTCAACTATCTGATAGATGTATGCCCAGATGTAGTCTATTCTATAGTATACATATCTACTCGTCATGTATTGTAAAGTGATGGTTGAATTGAAACAGCGCCATTGTGACTTTTCTGTGCGCATTGGAATAGGGCCCGACGTTTGCTCTTTGCGGCTTTTTGACTCGCCTGAACCCCACCGCAGCTGCCACCTCATTGATGGCTGGCCACCTCCATTCAATGTATTACCTAGGATAGCATGCCTCACATTGCTAACTTAAAAAGGTAAACACAAACACATGTTTAACGCCAGGCACGCATATTGCGCACCGCCAGTCTGAACTCATGTTCGCTCCTATGCGGCCGTGAACTTGTTAGACGCGGGGCTCCCTTTGCAAAAGAGATAATGGTCTCAATCATATTCCCTGGTCAAATAAAAGTACAACAAACAACCGCTAGCCATCATTTATCACAAATGACAATTGGCTTAACTAGCTTGCTAACCTGTTACGATGCGTGTTGAGATGCTTTTGCTTAAATGAAACCAAATCCTAAAAGTTTGCTCAGTCCCTAGTTCATGTCAAGCATTATGTTATATGACCAAGCTATGTACCGTTTAACTATGGTCTCTGAAGTGCATCCTTTCTCTTTCAGGAAGGAGTGAAAACTGAAAACGATCACATCAACCTAAAGGTTGCAGGTCAAGATGGGTCAGTAGTCCAGTTCAAAATTAAAAGGCACACTCCGCTCAGCAAGCTGATGAAGGCGTACTGTGAAAGACAGGTGAGGCTTGACATTCCTCTTCGGCTCACCTAAAACAATGTAAAGCTTTCAGACTGATTGGACAACCTTGCAGGGCAACTCCTGACCAACTTGCCTGACAATGTTTTATTTTTTTGTTATAACCTCGCTCTTTATTTCAGGGTTTGTCAATTAGACAGATAAGGTTTAGGTTTGACGGACAGCCGATTAACGAGACTGACACACCTGCACAGGTAGGTGACAGTTTCCTTTCATTTTCATAAGTCCTTCATAATAGATTCAGAAGAACTAAGTTACTAATGAATGTACCAAAGACAAGATACTTAATGACCTTATATTTGTGTTGACAGCTTGAGATGGAAGACGAGGATACTATTGATGTATTTCAACAACAGACTGGCGGTTCCTCCCTCTCTGAGGCTCCTCCCTCTCTGAGGCTCCTCCCTCTCTGAGGCTCCTCCCTCTCTGAGGCTCATCTTAAAGGTGTACGGACCCCTCTCCTCCTCTCTGAGAACAGATACACTTGAAGAGCAGCATCACTCAAAACATTTTTTATTTTCAATAATCATTTATCGTTATAAATATATTTTTTGTTTGATTGATCCACTTCCCCCCCAAGCCCTACATGTTGTGAGGGGAGGCAGGGATCTGTTTACAATGGGTTACATTCACATTCTCTACTCACTCGTTCAATCCCCCTTCATGCATTGGTGCAGCATGACTAAAGGGAGGTTCCACCACCGCCATACTCCTCACACCATTCCATTTAAATGCATGAGGTTGAGTGAACGAGTGCAGGGTAGTGAATTGGGACGTAGCCATGATCACAAGCTGGATGTCATGCCACCGAACCATTTCTTGTTTATATGAACTAGAACTGTTTTGAGAATATGTATTTGTTTCACACACAGGGGGTCCAACTGTCCTTCAGATCCCTAATGGCAGCCTATTCCCTTTAAAGTGCACTACTTTTTGACCCAAAGTCATGCACCTATATAGTGAATAGGATGCCATTTGGGATGTACCTCAATCTACCACAGGTTGAGGTAACACAAGGTCCACTGATCCTTCTGTTTCTCTAGTGACTTTAGTTTAGTTTTTATTTGTATTATTACATTTTGCTAAATATATGGGCCAAATGATCAATGTTCTCATTTCACCCTGTATGGCCATACGATTGAATGGTGCATGGCTGTGTCTAGACCAAATGCTAAATGAACAGAAATGTCTCGGTGATATGATTGAAAAGGGTAAAGTTTTAAGGTCTATTTTTAACGTCACTTGAAGAAAGGATTCAACTTACCTTTTCAGATGGCTTTCTGTTTATCCCCCTCTCTCCACACAGACGGAAGGGGCGTAGTTGAGCTGTACTTGGTGGATTTCTCCAGAATTTTACCCATCATTACTGCATCACTGATATTTTATGTCACAATAAAAAGGAATCCACCCAGACTTCAACCTTTTTTGACTTTCTTTTGTTCTTATTCACTGTTAGCTATAAGCAGACTTCATGAACTTCTCTTCCTCCTGCAGTCAGAGAATATCAAATTCTGCAGTGTGTGTGTGTGGTGGAGCTTGAGTAGGTAACACAAGGTCCACTGATCCTTCTGGTTCTCTAGTGACTTGTATATTATTTGTTGTCCTTTGCTACTGTATATAATGAATATAAATTGGTACTTGACTACTTTGTATTCAGCTTCCTGGTACTCGGCTTCCTTTCTTTGCATGTCTTGTGAGGAGTGCTGAAAGACTGTTGCTAACTTCCTAGGCAATATCACATTTTATTAGTCACATGCACCGAATACAACAGGTGTAGTAGACCTTAAAGTGACATGCTTACTTACGAGTGCCTAACCAACAAAGCAGTTAAAAAAAATATGAATAAGATATAAAAGTAGTTGGAACACATCTTTACAAATAAAACATAGTGATGTTTTTTTAGCAAACAGAACGATTCTCTGACAACGGTGTTCATATGTAAACCTAGATTACTTCCTACAGGTGGCGGTGTTGCATCTCGGGAGCTGTTACTTCTACAAACCGGAAGTGTAGACATGCGCAGTTGATCAGCTGTTAGCAGCTGCGTTGTCAACTAAAAGACAGGCGTGATTGTTTTTTTTCTGTTTTTATTTTTGAGTTTGAGTCTATATTCTTTACAAATGGCTGGTACTGCGTTAAAAAGACTGATGGCTGAGTATAAGCGTGAGTTTTCAGTATATTTGACAGCTAGCTATCCACATGAACTCATAAACTGGCTGCTAACTAGCTAGCGTCATTAACATTAGCTAGCTAGCATCGTTAGCCAAATGGAGTTGTTTTGCAACTGGCGGTTAGCCTGCCTTCCACTAAAGTGAAACTATCAGGACAATCAGACTATTTTCAAGCCTTTTACATTTGAATTAGCTGATTGCCACGTCACCCTTTACTTGCCTTCCTGGGTGTAAATGTGGAGCTAGTCTCTGTGGCCTTTGTCTAAATGACTAGCGCTTTAATAACGTTACATCATGACGGTAATGTGTACTTTCTGCTTTCGCCTCTATCCTAGAGCTGACTCTAAACCCACCCGAGGGGATCGTTGCAGGTGAGAGATTATATAAGCCTGTTACCAGTTAGCTAACGTACACTACATGGCCAAAAGTATGTGGACACCTGCTCGTCGAACATCTTCCAAAATCATATGGAGTTGGTTCTCCCTTTTTGCTGCTATAACAGCCTCCACTCTTCTGGGAAGGCTTTCCACTAGATGTCAAATCAAAGTATTTGTCACGTGCGCCGAATACAACAGGTGTAGGTAGACCTTACAGTGAAATGCTTACTTACAGGCTCTAACCAATAGTGCAAAAAAGGTGTTAGGTAAAGAAGTAAAAAGACAGGCTACATACAGTAGAGAGGCTATAAAAGTAGCGAGGCTACATATAGACACTGTTTAGTCAGGCTGATTGAGGTAGTATGTACATGTAGATATGGTTAAAGTGACTATGCATATATGATGAACCGAGAGTAGCAGTAGGGTAAAAGAGGGGTTGGTGGTGGGTGGGACACAATGTAGTTAGCCCGGTTAGCCACTGTGCGGGAGCACTGGTTGGTCGGCCCAGTTGAGGTCGTCAAACATCGCTTCCATTCAGCCACAACAGCATTAGTGAGGTTGGACACTGATGTTAGGCGATTACTCGCAGTCGTCGTTCCAATTCAATTCCTGCTCTGTGCAGGCTAGTCAATGTTCTTCCACACCGATCTCCGCAAACCATTTCTGTATTGACCTCGCTTTGTGCACAGGGACATTGTCATGCTGAAACAGGAAAGGTCCTTCCCCAAACTGTTTACCACAAAGTTGGAAGCACAGAATCGTCTATAATGTCATTGTTGCGTTACGATTTCCCTTCACTGAAACTAAGGGGCATAGATTAAACCATGAGAAACAGCCCCAGACCATTATTCCTCCTCCACCAAACATTACAGTTGGCACTATGCATTGGGGCAGGTTCTCCTGGCATCCGCCAAACCCAGATTCGTCCCTCGGACTGAAACGGTGAAGTCTATGGAGATTGCATGGCCATGTGTTCAATTTTATACATCTGTCAGCAACGGGTGTGGTTGAAATAGCAGAGTCCTCTAATGTGAGGTGGTGTCCACATACTTTTGACCATGTAGTGTATCTCTGGTTGATGTTTTGACTAGAAACCAGTAGTGTTACTGTAGCGTCATGGACTGTAGCCTAACTAGCTAGTAGCTACAGAAACAACTCAGTCAGACTCGTATCATGAGATCACATTTCCATGCTCTTGACAGGCCCTGCAAATGAAGAGAACTTCTTTGAGTGGGAGGCTTTAATTATGTAAGTATTTAAACAATGAAACAAATGTTGACTAATACTATACTATAGGAACATAACAACTAAAACAAACTCATTTTATTTGGTCTATTCAGTGGGTTATGTAGTACTTGTGAATGATGATCAGTCCAGGAAATGGCCAGGAAAGTATATGTCCATGTCCAACTAGTGGGTAACCTGATGAATTCTGTATATTTCCATGTCCAACTAGTGGGTAACCTGATGAATTCTGTATATTTCCATGTCCAACTAGTGGGTAACCTGATGAATTCTGTATATTTCCATGTCCAACTAGTGGGTAACCTGATGAATTCTGTATATTTCTATGTCCAGCTAGTGGGTAACCTGAGGAATTCTGTATATTTCCATGTCCAAGTAGTGGGTAACCTGATGAATTCTGTAAATTTCCATGTCCAGCTAGTGGGTAACCTGAGGAATTCTGTATATTTCCATGTCCAATTAGCGGGTAACCTGATGAATTCTGAGCTTTCTTGACCAGATGGGAAGGTTGTGTGTGTGTGTGTGTGGAGGGGGTGCCATTGGAACTGGCTTTGAACTTCAGAATTGAATTGGAGGGGTCTATGAGCTCATAGTGTGGGGATTCCCCAGGTTTCATCTATATCTCTGTTTGCAGCTCTGATCCCGTGACGCTGACTTGCAAAATAAATGTAGAAATCTATATTATTCAATTATTGCACCCACACTGCTCACACGCACCAACAAGTATCTGTGTCTCCAAGGGCTAAAATAGAAGTCAGTTCTATTTCTGATGCAGATCGCGCTGCAAGTCCTGCCTCTCCCATCTCCTCATTGGTTTATAGAAGCAGGTACCCACGTGCCATCTCCTCATTGGTTATACCCACGTGGGTGACTGAAAGACGAAAGAGGTCGGTGGTGGTAATGCACCTAATTTATGAAAGTTGCCAATCGCAATATAAAGTCAAGAGAAGAAAAGGCCTAGAAGGAGAGATGACGACTAGAAACGATTCGTTTGACCGTTTTATGTGTGGATTAATTGATGGAGTAGAGGACCTTGTGCATTTCAGTTAAAATAACAACTCAATGTTTATATCCCAGGACAAATTAGCTAGCAACAGCAAGCTAGCTAAATAGGACAAATTAGCTAGCAAGTGCAAGCTAGCTAGCTAAATTGCCGTAAATGTTTAATGCTTTTCGACCGGTCCCCAAATTAATATAATTGGTTCAGAGTTTGTTTTGATATTTTAACCAGCGTGTCGTGATCGGGACAAAATACATTTATGCACGATGGCGCACGATGGCGCAGCAGGTTGGGTTCCATGTCAGAAAGGTGGCTATTTGATTAATGAGCATGAGACGCACAATCCAACCCTAAAACTGCCTTTAAAATAAATTTAAAATATCCAGCCTTAAAACGGTTGACTAACTGATTTTAAAATGGATCTAGGACATGTTTGTATAGGCATTGTTATGTTGATACTTGTGCAACTTAGTTACAACAGTAATCCACATCTGACCATGACAGAAATGGCAGAGACATTTCAGTGTCGAGTTGTGGGCTGTAGAGGTCTCTCTCTATCCTGGTATTGGTCAGACTGATGCCCAGGCTTGTCTCATAGTCTTTTATATTAGGGTCTATATATTCTCAAGTTAAGGTACTGAAAACGCTGATATTGAACTGTTAGTAGCCTTTCTCTCGTTTCATCCTGTTATTGATTGTCTTCCGTTTTCAACACCTTGGGATGGATGTAACATAACGTACACCTATTTCAATGGCTTTGGCCTGCTGTCCAGGTGGGGAGACACACACAACAATGTAAATAGTTTTGAGACTGTTATACTGTAGCAGGGAGCCTCAGTTTGACCTGTTGATTTGTCTTACTCAATACCCTGGAAAACTCTCTGACACGCATGAGATACCAACCGAGAGCATTCTTCACTGTTTGATTCCTGATATCTACTCATCTATACACAGCTCTCCAGGAACTAACAGCAGTGTGTAGTAAGTAACAGCTGTTTAACATTCTCGCCATCCCTCTGGCAGTCTCATCCCTCTGGCAGTCTCGGCCCTCTGGCAGTCTCGGCCCTCTGGCAGTCTCGGCCCTCTGGCAGTCTCGGCCCTCTGGCAGTCTCGGCCCTCTGGCAGTCTCAGGCCTCTGGCAGTCTCAGGCCTCTGGCAGGCTCGGGCCTCTGGCAGTCTCAGCCCTCTGGCAGTCACGGGCCTCTGGCAGTCTCGGGCCTCTGGCAGTCTCGGGCCTCTGGCAGTCTCGGGCCTCTGGCAGTCTCGGGCCTCTGGCAGTCTCGGCCCTCTGGCAGTCTCGGCCCTCTGGCAGTCTCCGGCCTCTGGCAGTCTCAGGCCTCTGGCAGTCTCCGGCCTCTGGCAGTCTCGGCCCTCTGGCAGTCTCGGGCCTCTGGCAGTCTCGGGCCTCTGGCAGTCTCGGGCCTCTGGCAGTCTCAGGCCTCTGGCAGACCCAGGCCACTAAGGCTATGGGGCGGCAGGGTAGCCTAGTGGTTAGAGCGTTGGACTAGTAACCGAAAGGTTGCAAGTTCGAATCCCAGAGCTGACAAGGTGTCATTCTGTCGTTCTGCCCCTGAACAGGCACTGTTCCTAGGCCGTCATTGAAAATAAGAATTTGTTCTTAACTGACTTAAATAAAGGTAAAATAAAAAAATAAAATAAAAATTAGTACCTGAGAGTTGAGGTCAGGCGGTTCAACAGAAGAGCTGTGTCTCAAATGACACTGGCCTATATAGTGGGTGTTCTGGTCAGAAGAAATGCACAGGGCCCGTAGGGTTCTGGTCAGAAGAAATGCACAGGACCCGTAGGGTTCTGGTCAGAAGAGGTGAACAGGGCCCGTAGGGTTCTGGTCAGAAGCGGTGAATAGGGCCCGTAGGGTTCTGGTCAGAAGAGGTGAACAGGGCCCGTAGGGTTCTGGTCAGAAGAGGTGAACAGGGCCCGTAGGGTTCTGGTCAGAAGCGGTGAACAGGGCCCGCACCCAACCCTAATCCACTAATATAGAAAATGAGCTGTAGGCTACAGTCAGAGAATGATTTTTTTGACAGGGGTGCATTAATATGATATATTTCTGCCTATTTTCAACATGTTGGTAGGCAATTTCTTAGTCAGTTTAGTCTATAATTAGATGCATGCAGATTCTCTTCAGTCATTATATGTTGCCCTAGAAGACTAAATAAACTCTTACTCAACAGAATGATTTCATAAATGACTTAATGCCTCAATCCTGTTGGCATCAGTAAATCTGTCATTTCTGCTTTTCTCTTATTGAATTCATCTCCGGCATCGTCCTTTTTGGCTCAGTGGATCGACATTAACTGTTTCTGCCCGTTCCCAAAAGTGATTGTAGGCTATTTGGTTTGCGTAAAGTTAGGTCTCAAAGCTTAGCAGTATGCACTAAATGTAGCCAATAGATATAAATTATACAAGAATGATACATTTATGAATTGTTTTTCTTTATTCAACCTGCCCTAAACCCACCCTCCCTTCATCCACACAATATAATGGTTCTAAACCCACCCTCCCTTCATCCACACAATATAATGGTTCTAAACCCACCCTCCCTTCATCCACACAATATAATGGTTCTAAACCCACCCTCCCTTCATCCACACAATATAATGGCTCTAAACCCACCCTCCCTTCATCCACACAATATAATGGTTCTAAACCCACCCTCCCTTCATCCACACAATATAATGGCTCTAAACCCACCCTCCCTTCATCCACACAATATAATGGCTCTAAACCCACCCTCCCTTCATCCACACAATATAATGGCTCTAAACCCACCCTCCCTTCATCCACACAATATAATGGCTCTAAACCCACCCTCCCTTCATCCACACAATATAATGGTTCTAAACCCACCCTCCCTTCATCCACACAATATAATGGTTCTAAACCCACCCTCCCTTCATCCACACAATATAATGGTTCTAAACCCACCCTCCCTTCATCCACACAATATAATGGTTCTAAACACACCCTCCCTTCATCCACACAATATAATGACTCTAAACCCACCCTCCCTTCATCCACACAATATAATGTCTCTAAACCCACCCTCCCTTCATCCACACAATATAATGACTCTAAACCCACCCTCCCTTCATCCACACAATATAATGGTTCTAAACCCACCCTCCCTTCATCCACACAATATAATGGCTCTAAACCCACCCTCCCTTCATCCACACAATATAATGGCTCTAAACCCACCCTCCCTTCATCCACACAATATAATGGTTCTAAACACACCCTCCCTTCATCCACACAATATAATGGCTCTAAACCCACCCTGCCTTCATCCACACAATATAATGGTTCTAAACCCACCCTCCCTTCATCCACACAATATAATGGCTCTAAACCCACCCTCCCTTCATCCACACAATATTTAATGGCTCTAAACCCACCCTCCCTTCATCCACACAATATAATGACTCTAAACCCACCCTCCCTTCATCCACACAATATAATGGCTCTAAACCCACCCTCCCTTCATCCACACAATATAATGGCTCTAAACCCACCCTCCCTTCATCCACACAATATTTAATGGCTCTAAACCCACCCTCCCTTCATCCACACAATATAATGACTCTAAACCCACCCTCCCTTCATCCACACAATATAATGGCTCTAAACCCACCCTCCCTTCATCCACACAATATAATGGCTCTAAACCCACCCTCCCTTCATCCACACAATATAATGGCTCTAAACCCACCCTGCCTTCATCCACACAATATAATGGCTCTAAACCCACCCTCCCTTCATCCACACAATATAATGGCTCTAAACCCACCCTCCCTTCATCCACACAATATAATGGCTCTAAACCCACCCTCCCTTCATCCACACAATATAATGGTTCTAAACACACCCTCCCTTCATCCACACAATATAATGGCTCTAAACCCACCCTCCCTTCATCCACACAATATAATGGCTCTAAACCCACCCTCCCTTCATCCACACAATATAATGGCTCTAAACCCACCCTCCCTTCATCCACACAATATAATGGCTCTAAACCCACCCTCCCTTCATCCACACAATATAATGGCTCTAAACCCACCCTCCCTTCATCCACACAATATAATGACTCTAAACCCACCCTCCCTTCATCCACACAATATAATGGCTCTAAACCCACCCTCCCTTCATCCACACAATATAATGGCTCTAAACCCACCCTCCCTTCATCCACACAATATAATGACTCTAAACCCACCCTCCCTTCATCCACACAATATAATGGCTCTAAACCCACCCTCCCTTCATCCACACAATATAATGACTCTAAACCCACCCTCCCTTCATCCACACAATATAATGGCTCTAAACCCACCCTCCCTTCATCCACACAATATAATGGCTCTAAACCCACCCTCCCTTCATCCACACAATATAATGACTCTAAACCCACCCTCCCTTCATCCACACAATATAATGGCTCTAAACCCACCCTCCCTTCATCCACACAATATAATGGCTCTAAACCCACCCTCCCTTCATCCACACAATATAATGGCTCTAAACCCACCCTCCCTTCATCCACACAATATAATGGCTCTAAACCCACCCTCCCTTCATCCACACAATATAATGACTCTAAACCCACCCTCCCTTCATCTTGGCTAAGTCTCTAGGAGTCATTACAGCTGGGAGTCTTGGGTAAGTCTCTAGAGATTGATCCTGATTTAGAAGGGTTATGTATCACTGTGTACGTCGCAGTCTGAACGTATTCAGACCCCTTCACATGTTCCACGTTTTGTTACGTTACATCCTTATATTATACATCCTCAGAAGCGGTGAATAGGGCCCGTAGGGTTCTGGTCAGAAGAGGTGAACAGGGCCCGTAGGGTTCTGGTCAGAAGAGGTGAACAGGGCCCGTAGGGTTCTGGTCAGAAGCGGTGAACAGGGCCCGTAGGGTTCTGGTCAGAAGCGGTGAACAGGGCCCGCACCCAACCCTGATCCACTAATATAGAAAATGAGCTGTAGGCTACAGTCAGAGAATGATTTTTTTGACATTAATATGATATATTTCTGCCTATTTTCAACATGTTGGTAGGCAATTTCTTAGTCAGTTTAGTCTATAATTAGATGCATGCAGATTCTCTTCAGTCATTATATGTTGCCCTAGAAGACTAAATAAACTCTTACTCAACAGAATGATTTCATAAATGACTTAATGCCTCAATCCTGTTGGCATCAGTAAATCTGTCATTTCTGCTTTTCTCTTATTGAATTCATCTCCGGCATCGTCCTTTTTGGCTCAGTGGATCGACATTAACTGTTTCTGCCCGTTCCCAAAAGTGATTGTAGGCTATTTGGTTTGCGTAAAGTTAGGTCTCAAAGCTTAGCAGTATGCACTAAATGTAGCCAATAGATATAAATTATACAAGAATGATACATTTATGAATTGTTTTTCTTTATTCAACCTGCCCTAAACCCACCCTCCCTTCATCCACACAATATAATGGTTCTAAACCCACCCTCCCTTCATCCACACAATATAATGGTTCTAAACCCACCCTCCCTTCATCCACACAATATAATGGTTCTAAACCCACCCTCCCTTCATCCACACAATATAATGACTCTAAACCCACCCTCCCTTCATCCACACAATATAATGGCTCTAAACCCACCCTGCCTTCATCCACACAATATAATGACTCTAAACCCACCCTCCCTTCATCCACACAATATAATGACTCTAAACCCACCCTCCCTTCATCCACACAATATAATGGCTCTAAACCCACCCTCCCTTCATCCACACAATATAATGGCTCTAAACCCACCCTCCCTTCATCCACACAATATAATGGCTCTAAACCCACCCTCCCTTCATCCACACAATATAATGGCTCTAAACCCACCCTCCCTTCATCCACACAATATAATGACTCTAAACCCACCCTCCCTTCATCCACACAATATAATGGCTCTAAACCCACCCTCCCTTCATCCACACAATATAATGGCTCTAAACCCACCCTCCCTTCATCCACACAATATAATGGCTCTAAACCCACCCTCCCTTCATCCACACAATATAATGGCTCTAAACCCACCCTCCCTTCATCCACACAATATAATGGCTCTAAACCCACCCTCCCTTCACCCACACAATATAATGGCTCTAAACCCACCCTCCCTTCATCCACACAATATAATGGCTCTAAACCCACCCTCCCTTCATCCACACAATATAATGGCTCTAAACCCACCCTCCCTTCATCCACACAATATAATGGCTCTAAACCCACCCTCCCTTCATCCACACAATATAATGACTCTAAACCCACCCTCCCTTCATCCACACAATATAATGGCTCTAAACCCACCCTCCCTTCATCCACACAATATAATGGCTCTAAACCCACCCTCCCTTCATCCACACAATATAATGACTCTAAACCCACCCTCCCTTCATCCACACAATATAATGGCTCTAAACCCACCCTCCCTTCATCCACACAATATAATGGCTCTAAACCCACCCTCCCTTCATCCACACAATATAATGGCTCTAAACCCACCCTCCCTTCATCCACACAATATAATGACTCTAAACCCACCCTCCCTTCATCCACACAATATAATGGCTCTAAACCCACCCTCCCTTCATCCACACAATATAATGGCTCTAAACCCACCCTCCCTTCATCCACACAATATAATGGCTCTAAACCCACCCTCCCTTCATCCACACAATATAATGGCTCTAAACCCACCCTCCCTTCATCCACACAATATAATGGCTCTAAACCCACCCTCCCTTCATCCACACAATATAATGGCTCTAAACCCACCCTCCCTTCATCCACACAATATAATGGCTCTAAACCCACCCTCCCTTCATCCACACAATATAATGGCTCTAAACCCACCCTCCCTTCACCCACACAATATAATGGCTCTAAACCCACCCTCCCTTCATCCACACAATATAATGGCTCTAAACCCACCCTCCCTTCATCCACACAATATAATGACTCTAAACCCACCCTCCCTTCATCCACACAATATAATGGCTCTAAACCCACCCTCCCTTCATCCACACAATATAATGGCTCTAAACCCACCCTCCCTTCATCCACACAATATAATGGCTCTAAACCCACCCTCCCTTCACCCACACAATATAATGGCTCTAAACCCACCCTCCCTTCATCCACACAATATAATGGCTCTAAACCCACCCTCCCTTCATCCACACAATATAATGGTTCTAAACCCACCCTCCCTTCATCCACACAATATAATGGCTCTAAACCCACCCTCCCTTCACCCACACAATATAATGGCTCTAAACCCACCCTCCCTTCATCCACACAATATAATGGCTCTAAACCCACCCTCCCTTCATCCACACAATATAATGGCTCTAAACCCACCCTCCCTTCATCCACACAATATGACTCTAAACCCACCCTCCCTTCATCCACACAATATAATGACTCTAAACCCACCCTCCCTTCATCCACACAATATAATGGCTCTAAACCCACCCTCCCTACACCCACACAATATAATGGCTCTAAACCCACCCTCCCTTCATCCACACAATATAATGGCTCTAAACCCACCCTCCCTTCATCCACACAATATAATGACTCTAAACCCACCCTCCCTTCATCCACACAATATAATGGCTCTAAACCCACCCTCCCTTCATCCACACAATATAATGGCTCTAAACCCACCCTCCCTTCATCCACACAATATAATGGCTCTAAACCCACCCTCCCTTCATCCACACAATATAATGGCTCTAAACCCACCCTGCCTTCATCCACACAATATTTAATTACTCTAAACCCACCCTCCCTTCATCCACACAATATAATGACTCTAAACCCACCCTCCCTTCATCCACACAATATAATGGCTCTAAACCCACCCTCCCTTCATCCACACAATATAATGGCTCTAAACCCACCCTCCCTTCATCCACACAATATAATGGTTCTAAACCCACCCTCCCTTCATCCACACAATATAATGGCTCTAAACCCACCCTCCCTACACCCACACAATATAATGGCTCTAAACCCACCCTCCCTTCATCCACACAATATAATGGCTCTAAACCCACCCTCCCTTCATCCACACAATATAATGACTCTAAACCCACCCTCCCTTCATCCACACAATATAATGGCTCTAAACCCACCCTCCCTTCATCCACACAATATAATGGCTCTAAACCCACCCTCCCTTCATCCACACAATATAATGGCTCTAAACCCACCCTCCCTTCATCCACACAATATAATGGCTCTAAACCCACCCTCCCTTCATCCACACAATATAATGGCTCTAAACCCACCCTCCCTTCACCCACACAATATAATGGCTCTAAACCCACCCTCCCTTCATCCACACAATATAATGGCTCTAAACCCACCCTCCCTTCATCCACACAATATAATGGCTCTAAACCCACCCTCCCTTCATCCACACAATATAATGGCTCTAAACCCACCCTCCCTTCATCCACACAATATAATGACTCTAAACCCACCCTCCCTTCATCCACACAATATAATGGCTCTAAACCCACCCTCCCTTCATCCACACAATATAATGGCTCTAAACCCACCCTCCCTTCATCCACACAATATAATGACTCTAAACCCACCCTCCCTTCATCCACACAATATAATGGCTCTAAACCCACCCTCCCTTCATCCACACAATATAATGGCTCTAAACCCACCCTCCCTTCATCCACACAATATAATGGCTCTAAACCCACCCTCCCTTCATCCACACAATATAATGACTCTAAACCCACCCTCCCTTCATCCACACAATATAATGGCTCTAAACCCACCCTCCCTTCATCCACACAATATAATGGCTCTAAACCCACCCTCCCTTCATCCACACAATATAATGGCTCTAAACCCACCCTCCCTTCATCCACACAATATAATGGCTCTAAACCCACCCTCCCTTCATCCACACAATATAATGGCTCTAAACCCACCCTCCCTTCATCCACACAATATAATGGCTCTAAACCCACCCTCCCTTCATCCACACAATATAATGGCTCTAAACCCACCCTCCCTTCATCCACACAATATAATGGCTCTAAACCCACCCTCCCTTCACCCACACAATATAATGGCTCTAAACCCACCCTCCCTTCATCCACACAATATAATGGCTCTAAACCCACCCTCCCTTCATCCACACAATATAATGACTCTAAACCCACCCTCCCTTCATCCACACAATATAATGGCTCTAAACCCACCCTCCCTTCATCCACACAATATAATGGCTCTAAACCCACCCTCCCTTCATCCACACAATATAATGGCTCTAAACCCACCCTCCCTTCACCCACACAATATAATGGCTCTAAACCCACCCTCCCTTCATCCACACAATATAATGGCTCTAAACCCACCCTCCCTTCATCCACACAATATAATGGTTCTAAACCCACCCTCCCTTCATCCACACAATATAATGGCTCTAAACCCACCCTCCCTTCACCCACACAATATAATGGCTCTAAACCCACCCTCCCTTCATCCACACAATATAATGGCTCTAAACCCACCCTCCCTTCATCCACACAATATAATGGCTCTAAACCCACCCTCCCTTCATCCACACAATATGACTCTAAACCCACCCTCCCTTCATCCACACAATATAATGACTCTAAACCCACCCTCCCTTCATCCACACAATATAATGGCTCTAAACCCACCCTCCCTACACCCACACAATATAATGGCTCTAAACCCACCCTCCCTTCATCCACACAATATAATGGCTCTAAACCCACCCTCCCTTCATCCACACAATATAATGACTCTAAACCCACCCTCCCTTCATCCACACAATATAATGGCTCTAAACCCACCCGCCCTTCATCCACACAATATAATGGCTCTAAACCCACCCTCCCTTCATCCACACAATATAATGGCTCTAAACCCACCCTCCCTTCATCCACACAATATAATGGCTCTAAACCCACCCTGCCTTCATCCACACAATATTTAATTACTCTAAACCCACCCTCCCTTCATCCACACAATATAATGACTCTAAACCCACCCTCCCTTCATCCACACAATATAATGGCTCTAAACCCACCCTCCCTTCATCCACACAATATAATGGCTCTAAACCCACCCTCCCTTCATCCACACAATATAATGGCTCTAAACCCACCCTCCCTTCATCCACACAATATAATGGTTCTAAACCCACCCTCCCTTCATCCACACAATATAATGGCTCTAAACCCACCCTCCGTTCATCCACACAATATTTAATGGCTCTAAACCCACCCTCCCTTCATCCACACAATATAATGACTCTAAACCCACCCTCCCTTCATCCACACAATATAATGACTCTAAACCCACCCTCCCTTCATCCACACAATATAATGACTCTAAACCCACCCTCCCTTCATCCACACAATATAATGACTCTAAACCCACCCTCCCTTCATCCACACAATATAATGACTCTAAACCCACCCTCCCTTCATCCACACAATATAATGGCTCTAAACCCACCCTCCCTTCATCCACACAATATAATGGCTCTAAACCCACCCTCCCTTCATCCACACAATATAATGACTCTAAACCCACCCTCCCTTCATCCACACAATATAATGACTCTAAACCCACCCTCCCTTCATCCACACAATGCAGATAGTCCGGGTAGCCATTTGGTTACCTGTTCAGGAGTCTTATGGCTTGGGGGTAAAGACTGTTGAGAAGCCTTTTTGTCCCAGACTTGGCACTCCGGTACCGCTTGCCCTGCGGTAGTAGTAGTAGTAGAACAGTCTATGGCTGGGGTCTTTGACCATTTTTAAGGCCTTCCTCAGTTTGGCCTTTTTAAGTCCTATGAGTAAGATATTTAGTTCAGCAAATGAGGTAGCCTGAACCCAGATATATGTTTGTGCTCTGATGTTTGGCATGACAGTGTGTGACAAGGAGTTGGTGGTATGGTGGCACAAACAGACTGGCACTCAGGCTATTAGGAACAAAGAGTGAAACAGAATAGATATGATCGGAACCTGACTGTCAATCAGCTGATCTGGTGGGTGATCAGATAAGGATTTGTTTAAGTGCTTCTAACTCGGCCAATCAAAACAAGGATGTTGCCGTGTCAGGCCGGGTTTTAACTCTTAAGGAAATTAGATTAGGACAGCTGATTGGCTGTGAAGTTGATGATTAATGATTGATTGGCAGGCCTTAAACCCCCCCCCAACGATTTGCCTGTTAAAGGTAGACTCAGTGATGTAGATTCAGAAAGTAAACCGCATAGTGGGGTTCATTTCCACAACAACTAAGAGTATTGAAGAGTCTTCTTGGGTAAGTCTCTAGGAGTCATTACAGCTGGGAGTCTTCTTGGGAAAGTCTCTAGGAGTCATTACAGCTGGGAGTCTTCTTGGGTAAGTCTCTAGGAGTCATTACAGCTGGGAGTCTTCTTTGGTAAGTCTCTAGGAGTCATTACAGCTGGGAGTCTTCTTGGGTAAGGTCTAGGAGTCATTACAGCTGGGAGTCTTGGCTAAGTCTCTAGGAGTCATTACAGCTGGGAGTCTTCTTGGGTAAGTCTCTAGGAGTCATTACAGCTGGGAGTCTTCCTGGGTAAGTCTCTAGGAGTCATTACAGCTGGGAGTCTTGGCTAAGTCTCTAGGAGTCATTACAGCTGGGAGTCTTGGGTAAGTCTCTAGAGATTGATCCTGATTTAGAAGGGTTATGTATCACTGTGTACGTCGCAGTCTGAACGTATTCAGACCCCTTCACATGTTCCACGTTTTGTTACGTTACATCCTTATTCTGAAATGATTAAATAGAAATCCTCAAATCTACCCACAATACCCCCTAATAACAAAGTGAAAAACGGTTTTTAGACATTTTTGCAAATGTATTAAAAATACAAAACAGATATTCCTTATTTACATAAGTATTCAGACCCTTTGCCAGGAGACTTGAAATTGAGCTCAGGTGCATCCTGCTTTCATTGATCATCCTTGAGATGTTTCTACAACGAGATTGGAGTCCAACTGTGGTAAATTCAATTGATTTGACATGATTTGGAAAGGCACACACCTGTCTATATAAGGTCCCACAGTTGACAGTGTATGTCAGAGCAAAAACCAAGCCATGAGGTCAAAGGAATTGTCAGTAGAGCTCAGAGACAGGCTTGTGTTGAGGCACAGAGCTGGTGAAGGGTACCAAAACATTTCTGCAGCATTGCAGGTCCCCAAGAACACAGTGGCCTCCATCATTCTGAAATGGAAGAGGTTTGGAACCACCAAGACTCTTCCTAGAGCTGGATGCCCGGCTGAACTGTGCAATCGGGGGAGAAGGGCCTTGACCAAGAACCTGATGGTCACTCTGACAGAGCTCCAGAGGTCCTCTGTGGAGATGGGAGAACCTTCCAGAAGTACAATCATCTCTGCAGCACTCCACCAATCAGGCCTTTATGGTAGAGTGGCCAGATGGAAGCCACTCATCAGTAAAAGGCATGACAGCCCGCTTGGAGTTTGCCAAAAGGCACCCAAAAGACTCTAACCATGAGAAACAAGATTCTCTGGTCTGATGAAATCAAGATTGAACTCTTTGGCCTGAATGCAAAGCGTCACGTCTGGAGGAAATCTGGCACCATCCCTACAGTGAAGCATGGTGGTGGCAGCATCATGCTGTGGGGGTGTTTTTCAGCGGCAGGGACTGGGAGACTAGTCAGGACTGAGGGAAAGATGAATTGAGCAAAGTACAGAGAGGTCTTTGATAAAAACCTGCTCCAGAGCGCTCAGGACCTCAGACTGGGGTGAAGGTTCACCTTCCAACAGGACAACAACCCTAAGCACACAGCCAAGACAACGCAGGAGTGGCTTCAGGATAAGTCTCTGAATGTCCTTGAGTGACCCAGCCAGAGCCCGGACTTGAACCCGATTGAAAATCGCTGTAGAGACCTGAAAATAGCTGTGCAGCAACGCTCCCCATCCAACCTGACAGAGCTTGAGAGGATCTGCAGAGAAGAATGGGAGAAGCTCCCCAAATACAGGTGTGCCAAGTTTGTACCTACCCAGGAAGACTCAAGGCTGTAATTACTGGCAAAGGTGCTTCAACAAAGTACTGAGTAAAGGGTCTGAATACTTATGTAAATGTAATATTTCAGTTTTTTATTTTTGGGGTATTTTGTGTGTCCCCCTGTTTTACTGTCCCCCCTGTTTTACTGTCCCCCCTGTTTTACTGTCCCTCTAGTTTTACTGTCCCCCCTTTTATGCTGTCCCTCTAGTTTTACTGTCCCCCCTTTTATGCTGTCCCCCCTTTTATGCTGTCCCTCCAGTTTTACTGTCCCTCCCATTTCCTTGTCTGGCCAGTAGCCATGCTTTTAAACCTATTGAAAACGAATTGTCAAATTAATAATGTACATTTAAAGGGAAATTCTAGCTTACCCAGACAGTGCAAAAACTCTTGGTATAGAGATGATTGTATATCTGACTAACTGTCCTGTGTTATGTGACCACAGTGTAGAGGGTCTATGAAGTGTTTTGATCCTTATAATTAGCATGCATCTCTACCTAATCCTCCCCTGAATAACCTGCCTGCCCCAGCATGTAATACAGCAGTCTAACGAAAGCACAGCCTTATGGGAACATTTTCATTTGGTATGCAGCCACTGGCTGTCCACAGAGCCTTACATCAGCAGCACCTCCCCCTTGGAGAACAGAGCAGCACCTCCACCTTGGAGAACAGAGCAGCACCTCCCCCTTGGAGAACAGAGCAGCACCTCCCCCTTGGAGAACAGAGTAGCACCTCCCCCTTGGAGAACAGAGCTGCACCTCCCCCTTGGAGAACAGAGCTGCACCTCCCCCTTGGAGAACAGAGCTGCACATCCCCGTTAGAGAACAGAGCAGCACCTCCCCCTTGGAGAACAGAGCAGCACCTCCCCCTTAGAGAACAGAGCTGCACCTCTCCCTTGGAGAACAGAGCAGCACCTCCCCCTTGGAGAACAGAGCAGCACCTCCCCCTTGGAGAACAGAGCTGCACCTCTCCCTTGGAGAACAGAGCAGCACCTCCCCCTTGGAGAACAGAGCAGCACCTCCCCCTCATAGAACAGAGCAGCACCTCCCCCTTGGAGAACAGAGCAGCACCTCCCCCTTGGAGAACAGAGCAGCACCTCCCCCTTGGAGAACAGAGCAGCACCTCCCCCTTGGAGAACAGAGCAGCACCTCCCCCTTGGAGAACAGAGCAGCACCTCCCCCTTGGAGAACAGAGCAGCACCTCCCCCTTGGAGAACAGAGCAGCACCTCCCCCTTGGAGAACAGAGCAGCACCTCCCCCTCGGAGAACAGAGCAGCACCTCCCCCTTGGAGAACAGAGCAGCACCTCCCCCTTGGAGAACAGAGCAGCACCTCCCCCTTGGAGAACAGAGCAGCACCTCCCCCTTGGAGAACAGAGTAGCACCTCCCCCTTGGAGAACAGAGCTGCACCTCCCCCTTGGAGAACAGAGCTGCACCTCCCCCTTGGAGAACAGAGCTGCACCTCCCCCTTAGAGAACAGAGCAGCACCTCCCCCTTGGAGAACAGAGCAGCACCTCCCCCTTAGAGAACAGAGCTGCACCTCTCCCTTGGAGAACAGAGCTGCACCTCTCCCTTGGAGAACAGAGCAGCACCTCCCCCTTGGAGAACAGAGCTGCACCTCCCCCTTGGAGAACCGAGCTGCACCTCTCCCTTGGAGAACAGAGCAGCACTTCCCCCTTGGAGAACACAGCAGCACCTCCCCCTCATAGAACAGAGCAGCACCTCCCCCTTGGAGAACAGAGCTGCACCTCTCCCTTGGAGAACAGAGCAGCACCTCCCCCTTGGAGAACAGAGCAGCACCTCCCCCTTGGAGAACAGAGCAGCACCTCCCCCTTGGAGAACAGAGCAGCACCTCCCCCTTGGAGAACAGAGCAGCACCTCCCCCTTGGAGGACAGAGCAGCACCTCCCCCTTGGAGAACAGAGCAGCAGCTCCCCCTTGGAGAACAGAGCAGCAGCTCCCCCTTGGAGAACAGAGCAGCACCTCCCCCTTGGAGAACAGAGCAGCACCTCCCCCTTGGAGAACAGAGCTGCACCTCCCCCTTGGAGAACAGAGCTGCACCTCCCTCTTGGAGAACAGAGCTGCACCTCCCCCTTGGAGAACAGAGCTGCACCTCCCCCTTGGAGAACAGAGCTGCACCTCCCCCTTAGAGAACAGAGCAGCACCTCCCCCTTGGAGAACAGAGCAGCACCCCCCCCTTAGAGAACAGAGCTGCACCTCTCCCTTGGAGAACAGAGCAGCACCTCCCCCTTGGAGAACAGAGCAGCACCTCCCCATTGGAGAACAGAGCTGCACCTCCCCATTGGAGAACAGAGCTGCACCTCCCCATTGGAGAACAGAGCTGCACCTCCCCCTTGGAGAACAGAGCTGCACCTCTCCCTTGGAGAACAGAGCAGCACTTCCCCCTTGGAGAACAGAGCAGCACCTCCCCCTCATAGAACAGAGCAGCACCTCCCCCTCATAGAACAGAGCAGCACCTCCCCCTTGGAGAACAGAGCAGCACCTCCCCCTTGGAGAACAGAGCAGCACCTCCACCTTGGAGAACAGAGCAGCACCTCCCCCTCATAGAACAGAGCAGCACCTCCCCCTCAGAGAACAGAGTAGCACCTCCCCCTTATAGAACAGAGTAGCACCTCCCCCTTATAGAACAGAGCAGCACCTCCCCCTTAGAGAACAGAGCAGCACCTCCCCCTTAGAGAACAGAGCAGCACCTCCCCCTTAGAGAACAGAGTAGCACCTCCCCCTTAGAGAACAGAGCAGCACCTCCCCCTTAGAGAACAGAGCAGCACCTACCCCTTAGAGAACAGAGCAGCACCTCCCCCTTAGAGAACAGAGCAGCACCTCCCCCTTAGAGAACAGAGCAGCACCTCCCCCTTAGAGAACAGAGCAGCACCTCCCCCTTAGAGAACAGAGCAGCACCTCCCCCTTAGAGAACAGAGCAGCACCTCCCCCTTATAGAACAGAGCAGCACCTCCCCCTTATAGAACAGAGCAGCACCTCCCCCTTAGAGAACAGAGTAGCACCTCCCCCTTAGAGAACAGAGCAGCACCTCCCCCTTGGAGAACAGAGTAGCACCTCCCCCTTAGAGAACAGAGCAGCACCTCCCCCTTAGAGAACAGAGCAGCACCTCCCCCTTGGAGAACAGAGCAGCACCTCCCCCTTAGAGAACAGAGCAGCACCTCCCCCTTGGAGAACAGAGCAGCAGCTCCGCCTTGGAGAACAGAGCAGCACCTCCCCCTTGGAGAACAGAGCAGCACCTCCCCCTTGGAGAACAGAGCAGCACCTCCCCCTTAGAGAACAGAGCAGCACCTCCCCTTTAGAGAACAGAGCAGCACCTCCCCCTTGGAGAACAGAGCAGCACCTCTCCCTTGGAGAACAGAGCAGCACCTCCCCCTTGGAGAACAGAGCAGCACCTCCCCATTGGAGAACAGAGCTGCACCTCCCCATTGGAGAACAGAGCTGCACCTCCCCATTGGAGAACAGAGCTGCACCTCCCCCTTGGAGAACAGAGCTGCACCTCTCCCTTGGAGAACAGAGCAGCACTTCCCCCTTGGAGAACAGAGCAGCACCTCCCCTTCATAGAACAGAGCAGCACCTCCCCCTCATAGAACAGAGCAGCACCTCCCCCTTGGAGAACAGAGCAGCACCTCCCCCTTGGAGAACAGAGCAGCACCTCCACCTTGGAGAACAGAGCAGCACCTCCCCCTCATAGAACAGAGCAGCACCTCCCCCTCAGAGAACAGAGTAGCACCTCCCCCTTATAGAACAGAGTAGCACCTCCCCCTTATAGAACAGAGTAGCACCTCCCCCTTATAGAACAGAGCAGCACCTCCCCCTTAGAGAACAGAGCAGCACCTCCCCCTTAGAGAACAGAGTAGCACCTCCCCCTTATAGAACAGAGCAGCACCTCCCCCTTAGAGAACAGAGCAGCACCTACCCCTTAGAGAACAGAGCAGCACCTCCCCCTTAGAGAACAGAGCAGCACCTCCCCCTTAGAGAACAGAGCAGCACCTCCCTCTTAGAGAACAGAGCAGCACCTCCCCCTTAGAGAACAGAGCAGCACCTCCCCCTTATAGAACAGAGCAGCACCTCCCCCTTATAGAACAGAGCAGCACCTCCCCCTTAGAGAACAGAGTAGCACCTCCCCCTTAGAGAACAGAGCAGCACCTCCCCCTTGGAGAACAGAGTAGCACCTCCCCCTTAGAGAACAGAGCAGCACCTCCCCCTTAGAGAACAGAGCAGCACCTCCCCCTTGGAGAACAGAGCAGCACCTCCCCCTTAGAGAACAGAGCAGCACCTCCCCCTTGGAGAACAGAGCAGCAGCTCCGCCTTGGAGAACAGAGCAGCACCTCCCCCTTGGAGAACAGAGCAGCACCTCCCCCTTGGAGAACAGAGCAGCACCTCCCCCTTAGAGAACAGAGCAGCACCTCCCCTTTAGAGAACAGAGCAGCACCTAGTATGTTTTAGGCTGTTGAGTGTTTGGGGAGGGTTTGGGGAGGGTTTGGGGAGTGTTTGGGGAGGGTTTGGGGAGGGTTTGGGGAGGGTTTGGTCTGCCGGATAGTGGTTCAACATGAAGCTGGTGTCAGATGTAATATTTGGTGCACGATTGAAGATAAGTTGACCTTTGACATCTGACCCAGGTCCATAGAAAAATGCTTTCCATTTCTAATCTATATGACGAAGAATGTGCAGATGCAGAATGTGTCACCCATTGAGATGTGAATGATTTATCACGTCGTCACTTCTCCGGCCTAACTAACCCTACCTGTGTTTTCTAACCAGGGGTCCAGAGGACACGTGTTTTGAGGGCGGAGTATTTCCAGCGCTCCTCTCCTTCCCGTCAGACTACCCCCTCAGCCCTCCTAAAATGAGATTCACCTGTGACATGTTTCACCCAAACAGTAAGTCAACATATAGTATCATTTGAGTTTGGACACCAACTCATTCCAGGGTTTTTCTACATTGTAGAATAATAGTGAAGACATCAGAACTATGAAATAACACATGTGGAATCATGTAGTAGCAACAAAAAAAGTGCTAAACAAATGTAAATATATTTTATATTTGAGATTCTTCAAAGTGGTCACTTTTTTGAAGAATGGTCCTGGGACAGTACATGTTGCTGTTTGACTTCCCAACTCAGTCTCAAGTTGTCTGCCTGTCTAAAGTAGTGCATTATCGAGGGACTAGGTCGCCATTTTGGGACACAGCCAGGGTAGTTGAGGATGAAGGGTGTTTGGCATGGAGGGAGAGCGGGGTAGTGAAGAGCCCCAGGCCTAATGGATAGACACACATTAAAGGTGAGGGGTGCTGACTTCAGCCTCCTCTATCCACCCTGCTGAGACGGTGGGTGTAACTGTACATGACGCAGGCCAGGTGGGGGCTAAAGGTTTGACGGCAGCTTTACACAGCGGAAACATGCGTTTTCTCCTTGTCCGTTTTTGCAGCCTTTCATCCAGAAAGACTTAAAGCATTTTTTTGTTTGCACGTTACGCCAGGCATTTGGACATTTACAAACCTGTGCTTTACAAAACCAAAGTTAAACCACAGTAACAGGCTAGTGCACTACCAGGGCCTCGTACAGCCTAGTGCACTACCAGGGCCCTCTACAGGCTAGTGCACTACCAGGGCCCTCTACAGGCTACTGCACTACCAGGGCCCTCTACAGGCTACTGCACTACCAGGGCCCCCTACAGGCTACTGCACTACCAGGGCCCCCTACAGGCTACTGCACTACCAGGGCCCCCTACAGGCTACTGCACTACCAGGGCCCCCTACAGGCTACTGCACTACCAGGGCCCCCTACAGGCTACTGCACTACCAGGGCCCCCTACAGGCTACTGCACTACCAGGGCCCCCTACAGGCTACTGCACTACCAGGGCCCCCTACAGGCTACTGCACTACCAGGGCCCCCTACAGGCTACTGCACTACCAGGGCCTCGTACAGGCTACTGCACTACCAGGACCTTGTACAGGCTACTGCACTACCAGGGCTCCGTACTGGCTACTGCACTATAACAGGAATATGGTTCCATTTGGGACACAACGTCAGTGTTAACAACAGACGGCAGCAACAGGATACTGTCTTCAATGCCACCCTTTACACTATGTAGTGCACTCGTTTAGAACTAGGACCCATAGAGATCCCATAGGGCCCGTAGCGGAACCCAGAGAGCTCAGGGCCCGTAGCGGAACCCAGAGAGCTCAGGGCCCGTAGCGGAACCCAGAGAGCTCAGGGCCCGTAGCGGAACCCAGAGAGCTCAGGGCCCGTAGCGGAACCCAGAGAGCTCAGGGCCCGTAGCGGAACCCAGAGAGCTCAGGGCCCGTAGCGGAACCCAGAGAGCTCAGGGCCCGTAGCGGAACCCAGAGAGCTCAGGGTAAAGGTAGTGTATAGGGTGCCATTGGAGAGACAGCCTCTGTTCTGTTGCTGCCGTTTGCTCTCTTAATACCCATTAATACCTGCCCTGCCCATACCTGTTGATACCTGCTCTGCCCATACCTGTTGATACCTGCTCTGCCCATACCTGTTAATACCTGCCCTGCCCATACCTGTTAATACCTGCTCTGTTAATACCTGTTAATACCTGCTCTGTTAATATCTGCTCTGCTAACACCTGCTCTGCCCAGCCAATACCTGTTAATACCTGCTCTGCCAATACCTGCTCTGCCAATACCTGTCAATACCTGCTCTGCCCAGCCAATACCTGTTAATACCTGCCCTGCCCATACCTGTTGATACCTGCTCTGCCCATACCTGTTAATACCTGCCCATACCTGTTAATACCTGCTCTGTTAATACCTGTTAATACCTGCTCTGTTAATATCTGCTCTGCTAACACCTGCTCTGCCCAGCCAATACCTGTTGATACCTGCTCTGCCCATACCTGTTAATACCTGCCCATACCTGTTAATACCTGCTCTGTTAATACCTGTTAATACCTGCTCTGTTAATATCTGCTCTGCTAACACCTGCTCTGCCCAGCCAATACCTGTTAATACCTGCTCTGCCAATACCTGCTCTGCCAATACCTGTCAATACCTGCTCTGCCCAGCCAATACCTGTTAATACCTGCTCTGCCAATACCTGCTCTGCCAATACCTGTCAATACCTGCTCTGCCCAGCCAATACCTGTCAATACCTGCTCTGCCCAGCCAATACCTGTTAATACCTGTTAATACCTGCTCTGCTAATACCTGCTCTGCCCAGCCAATACCTGTTAATACCTACTCTGCCAATACCTGCTCTGCCAATACCTGTCAATACCTGCTCTGCCCAGCCAATACCTGTTAATACCTGTTAATACCTGCTCTGCCCAGCCAATACCTGTTAATACCTGCTCTGCCAATACCTGCTCTGCCCAGCCAATACCTGTCAATACCTGCTCTGCCAATACTTGTCAATACCTGTTAATACCTGTCAATACCTGCTCTGCCCAGCCAATACCTGTTAATACCTGCTCTGCCAATACCTGCTCTGCCCAGCCAATACCTGTCAATACCTGCTCTGCCCAGCCAATACCTGTTAATACCTGCCCTGCCCATACCTGTTGATACCTGCTCTGCTTATACCTGTTAATACCTGCCCTGCCCATACCTGTTAATACCTGCTCTGTTAATACCTGTTAATACCTGCTCTGTTAATATCTGCTCTGCTAACACCTGCTCTGCCCAGCCAATACCTGTTAATACCTGCTCTGCCAATACCTGCTCTGCCAATACCTGTCAATACCTGCTCTGCCCAGCCAATACCTGTTAATACCTGTTAATACCTGCTCTGCTAATACCTGCTCTGCCCAGCCAATACCTG